>NC_139667.1:14896910-15019410 GCF_951799395.1 Argentina silus
TGCTCCCAAGCACACATAACACCTGGTCCAAATAGGTGGTCAGTGCGTCTTTCCAGCGGCCAGAAAACTGCGGAGCGTCGCTGTCGACCGCTTCCATCCTGGTTCCATCCACACCTTGCAGCGGGCTGAGGTATCCCTCTACGGGGGCAAACTCCAGCTGGAGCTCGCGCACGAACGAGCCAAATTTCCTCATGAGAAATTCTAATCTTGGGGTTTCCTCGGAACCCGAGCCGCCCCCGTTAGTGCCACCGCCGACACGCAACTTGAGCTCCGTCCATAGCGTCGGGTAAAACAGACACTCCCTCCAGCGACAACACACGGCCGAGGCCCGAAGCTTATCTCGGTCGGATAAAAAGGAAAATATGTGAACAATAAGCTCGCTAGGTAAAGCCATGGCCCCGACACCCCCGCACAGAGCCATGGCGCAAGCCACGTAACAATTACTCTATCGCGGACTAAACGTATAGATATAACCGTTGTAAAAATCGTGAGAGAACGGTTTGGTTCCGCTACTCGTTCTCTGTGAAAACAAACATCGTTGAGCAGCTTTGCCTTCAATACTATCGGATGACTCCACTTCCGACTCCTCGTGGGGATGAAAACAATACACTGCGACATCTAATTCTTTCAAATAACCTGTCACATCGCGCGTGTCCTCTGCATATATAAGCACATTTCAATATGTACATCGATTTAAGAAATAAATATTAATGGTTCAATCGAGATTATGAAAATTACAAATGTAGATAGTGTTATCAAACCGTTTTTACGATGGTTTAGTCCAAAGCGCTGTTATTTTCGCCATACCTCAAGAATGCACATGGGGGAGACATTTCATTGCAGTTGAAGCACAGAGGTTAAGACCAACACGCAGGGTTGCCAGATTTGGCAAAAATTTCCAGCCCAATGGCCACTCGAAACCCGCCCATAAGGCCTGAAAACTAGCCCAATGTCTTTAGTTTTCGCAGCAAGAGAGGAGTTGCGACATTTATCCATGTGTCCTCAAAATGACAGTATAAATACAACTGTTACAATTGCTTTACTTTGTTCTCTGCATTTTCCCTTTGTCACCCAATTATTTAATCAGAACTATAGATGTGATTAATAGTGAATGGTTAAGATTATTATGGTGTGGTATTACACACTTCATGAGTATAAAAATCGAAAAGCCTAAACAGTTTGCTTTTTTATGTCATTAAATAATTCAGAGACCTGGGGTGGTCAGATAGAACAATCAAGTCAAACAAGATCATGAGGGACAAGTTTGTAGCCAGTGTTGTTAGTTTGTTGTTGTGTGTTCACTCCCTCAATACACAACTGGAGGTCAGACAGCTTCATGTTAATACAGTCTAATCCACACACACACACACACACACACACACACACACACACACACACACACACACACACACACACACACACACACACACACACACACACACACACACAATTGGTTAGATAATGTTAGATTATTGACGATGTACAGTGTTGTATCAATGTGCAATAGTTCAAGTACTATAGGAGAAATAGATACATATTTAAATAAGGGTTGCATTTAAAGTTGTCTAACTAGTTGCCCTTTTCCTATGGCAAAAGCTCACACATTTTGCTGCTGTGATGGCACACTGTGGTATTTCACCAAGCAGGTACGGGAGTTCATCCAGGTTTGATTTGTTTTCAAATTCTTTGTGGGTCTGTGCAAACTGAGGGAAATATGTGTCTGTACATAGTCAAAGCTTTTCTTAGTCACAGTGGTCAGGTATTCTGCCACTGTGTACTCTCTCTATTTAGGGCCAGATAACATTCCAGTTTGCTTAGTTTTTTGGTTGATTCTTTCCAATGGGTCAAGTAATTATCTTTTTTTTTCTCATAATTTGGTTGGGTCTAATTGTGTTGCTGTTCTGGGGCTTTGTAGGGTCTGTTTGTGGACAAAGCCCCAGAACCAGCTGGTTGAGGGGACTCTTCTCTAGGCTCATCTCTCTCACCTCTCATCTCTCTCTCACTCTCTCACTCACTCACTCACTCAGCAACAACCTGCCTCACTGCCTAATACTGAGCAGCAGGTCACAGTGAAAAAAGAGAAATGTCCTGGCTGCCGCGGTGCAATTTAAAAGTAGCCCAAAAACTCGCACCATAACGACCATAACATTTTCACCCGCGACCTCGTTTTCAAAGTAGCCCAATTTGGCGTAAAAACCGCGGACATGGCAACCCTGCCAACACGTGAGGTTTATTTTGGTGGATTCTCTGATCACTCCATGGACCAGTCATACACTCATTACATTATTAAACATTTATTATGGTTCCAAAACACGAAATAACCAGATACCTCGCTCTTTCCATACCCATCGTGCTCTAGCATTGTAATTTAATCATTTTTTCTTTCTTTTTTTACCATGTTTTTTTTCTAATGTAGACATTTTAACAAGGATTGTGAAAAAATAACGCAAGTTGTAATCCAATGTTTTACTAAATAAATACTTTAAATAAAAAATAAAGGACATTCTCCGCTGCAACCCCCACTCTTTGGAACACTCTCTCAAACCACATCAAAGAATCCAGCACGCTCTCCTCCTTCAAAAGATCCCTCAAAAACAATCTTTTAAAACTTTTCAACTTTTTTTATTGTTAAACATTTTTTTATTGTTTGTATTATTGTTTTTACTGACTATGCTTTTGTTTTACTTTATTTATCTATCTATTCTTGTTCTCTCCATGGAATATAGTGCCTTTGAATACTGAGAAAAGCGCTATACAAAATAAATGCATTATTATTATTATTATTATTATTATTATAAATGCAGTGTTGTGATGCTGGCCATAAAATAACATTCGAACACGTCACGTCCGTCTCCTAGGAACGGAGAGAGAGAACGAGTCAGGCAGAAGAAGTGGAATGGCAGAGTTGTCACTGTACCTCACTAATGTCAACATTTCATTGGGACAAGCTATCGACAGCGACAAGGTTTTATAAGAGTCCTCATTCACCTTTTACACCCTCATGAATGTCACTCTTGCAGTCAGCATTGATCGTTCCTTTTTGTTTGTTGTCTTCTTAGTTGGCTAGATATAGCTACTTCCCTAGCCGAGCAGATTAGCTATTTATGCCAGCTAGCTGTAATTACCAAGCTCAGTGTTGTGTATTCTCATAGCTAGCAAGCAAGATACGCTCTCATGGCGCTAATGACACCATGAGTGTGTGAATCGTGCTGTTAGGTTAAATGTGGTGTTAGGTTTAAGCTAAAACTGTTCGAATGTTTTTATTTGAATAGCCTAGTGAATGTGTGACATGTCAACAACCCAATAGATAATATCACGAGTTTGTGATAATAATTGATAATAGAAACTGTCAGTCATATTCACATTAACAGCTGTAAACAAAAATCTCTAAAAAAAACACAGGGGTTTGCTGTTGTTGAGGAGGATGATGATGATGGTGGTGGTGGTGATGATGATGATGTTGATGTTTCCCTGCAGAGCTCCAGTATGACGAAGGAGTTTGAGAGTGTGGAGCTGGGAGATGTGGGGTTGAAGCAGGCCAAGGTTCCCCGCAGAACCATCTACTTTGCCAGCGGAGAGACCATGGAGGAGTACAGCACAGACGAAGATGAGGAGGAGGAAGAGCCAGTGAAGAAGGATCTGCTGACAACTGACACGGTTGGTTGGTTGGTTGGTTGGTTGGTCTATCTGACCCTAACTGAGAGAACTTTCTGCTGTAGTTGTTGTCTGAAGTGAGACTGGATAGTGTTGAATTCAGGGTAGGCTGGTGAAGGTTGGTTATTGTTTGTCCTAATACTCTAATGATGTGTGTGTTCCAGTCCAAGCTGACCTGGGGCCCTTACTTCTGGTTCCATATGTGGAGAGCGGCGACCTCCACCATATCAGGTGATGTGTCTCTAGTATCATTGACTATAGTGTATATTCATAGACTATTCAGTGTATTTCAGATACACTGACATGGACTGTGGAGAAACATATTATCATGATAATGACATTCTTTCTATATCGATTATCCCTCCCAGTTACAGTTATGTTCCCATTCAGTTCCCATTGTAGTGCGTAAGTTATGTTATGAATACTGTGATCATTATTTAATTCTGGACTATTTCTGTTTTTCACTTTCAGTTTGTGACTACCTTGGAGAGAGAATGGCCTCGCTGTTTGGCATAACCTCCCCCAAGTATCAGTACGCTATTGATGAATACTACAGGATGAAAAAGGAGGTAAATTATCAACCGTTACCAACTACAGAATTACCAACTACAGTTTGAGGAGTAGGTTATTATTAGGAGTAGGTATTAACAGTTAAACAACATGTGACAGTGTTTGAGGAACCTCTTGTTAGATGAACAAACTCATGTTAAACTACACTATGTTTACATATGTTGTGAATTCTTGGAATGCTGGGATTACTTTACATTATACCAGTGCTCCTCACTCCTGGTCCTGGAGAGCTGCAGTACTGCATGTGTTTGTCCCAGCTCAGCACTGACACACCTGATTCAGCTGATCATGGTTTTGAAGATGAGTTGATGAGTTCAATCAGTGTGATGGCACGAGTGGGACATAAACCTGGAACCACTGCAGCTCTCCAGGACAAGGATTGAGTATCACTGAACTATACCTTTGTTGTCATTAACACTCTATTACCACTATTCCTAGTGAACGTAGCAGGTTTAGTCCTTTATTCCTGAGTGAACGTAGCAGGTTTAGTCCTTATTCCTGATCCCGTGTGATGTCATCCCTGCTCCCCCAGGAGGAAGATGAGGAAGAAGAGAACCGTCTGTCCGAGGAGGCAGAACGTCGCTACGAGGAACAGCAGAACCAGGAGAACCCTCAGAACCAGCAGCAGCCGGCCACGGAACAGCCTGAGGGATCTGCCTCCTTCGTTAACGTGACCTTCGACCTGGAACCAGAGCCGCGCACTGCCACGCCAGACGCCAACAGACGGCCCGCCCCCATTCCTTCCTGAAACAGACACCCTGCCCCCATTCCTTCCTGAAACAGACACCCCGCCACCATTCCTTCCTGAAACAGACGGCCCGCCCCCATTTCCATTAAATGGACACCGTACATTTCTATCAATACACGCATTTTCCTTTTCTTTGCAGTCGTGTAGCAATGATATTCTTATTTTTGTTAATCGATTGTGCTGCATTAGTAAGTCAAGAGGTGTTTCATGAGACAAAGGGATTCTTTAGTTGCTTGTACTGTAGGTACTGTATGTATATGCAGGCTGAGGTAGAAATTGGAGGACTGGCTCATTGTAATGCATGGAATGAGGAACGGTATCAAACACACGTTTGATACTGAAAGTCTCTCCCCATTGACAGTAAATGAGCACACTGATGAAGAATGTATCTAATGCTGAAATTCCCAATGGTTTATTTTTTCAGATGTAGCGTATGACAATGTAGAAAAAAAGAAGCAAGATATCTCAAGTGTCCTTTTGTGAAAATGGTGCTTGGCTTTATCTATATATATATATGTGTATGTGTAATATATATATAT
This sequence comes from Argentina silus, assembly GCF_951799395.1. Classification (NCBI taxonomy): domain Eukaryota; kingdom Metazoa; phylum Chordata; class Actinopteri; order Argentiniformes; family Argentinidae; genus Argentina; species Argentina silus. The sequence goes on from NC_139667.1 coordinate 14,902,422, forward strand.
ATTATGCATACTGTATTTTTTCAGACCAGCTGTCAACATGAGGCATGGAACTGTACCCAGACCTTATCTATTAATGCCACCCAGTGAGACTGTGACTGTTCAAAACCTTCATCATTGATAGCATTAGCAACATATGCTAACACTTTACCCCACTTTTCCTCTTGGCTATTATACCAGTGTCCACAGCTAGAGAGAGATGCTAAGGTAAAAGCTAAGATGTCCAGCAACCAGAAGGAAAGCTGCTGTTCAACCCTACTGTGGCCATAGTCCCATGATGGTAATATGCACCCTGCTACTCATCACCCTGAGTGAAGGCCTGCAGTAGAATACAGACAAGAGTTACTGACCACCCTGCAGTAGAATACAGACAAGAGCTACTGACCACCCTGCAGTAGAATAAAGACAGGAGTTACTGACCACCCTGCAGTAGAATAAAGACAGGAGTTACTGACCACCCTGCAGTAGAATAAAGACAAGAGCTACTTTGTTATGGTAGATGATGTCATTATGAAGGAAAATGTGTCTTTTTTTCTCTCAGCTGTGATTTACACCACTGTGTCCGCATCCCATGAAAGACAAACAAGAAGGCCAACATAAAGAAAATGTTTTCAAGTTTATTGGTGAAAAACATTCAAAGGAAAGATTTTTTTATAACAAAACTGAAAAATGTTTTTTTTATTAGACATTTCATATACTGTACATTAATAAACATGGAACTGTACTGTGTTGTTTTGAGAAGCAGCTTTTTTCCAACACCTTAATTCCAGTGAAGAAAAGAGAACTCCGTCTCTGCGGTAACATATATATCCTCTTCCTGGTCAGAACAGCCTCCCCCTCCACCCCCAGTCTGGCTGCAGTGTTATGCATCATGTGTCATCCAGGTCAGCTGTGTTGCTGTCGTTGTCGTTGGCGACCAACACCTCCCTGTTCTCGTAGGTCCAGAAGCCGTTGAGGTCGATGAGGATGCTGGAGACGGTGTCCCCCTGGCTGCTGCTCACCAGGTCCTGTAGCGTGATCTTGTAGGGATCCCTGGGCTTCACCATGTCAAAGATCTCATCCTGAGGGGACAAGTGTTACACACATGGTCTTATTTTATTATAATACAGTTTGGGAAACAGGGTATCACAGTGACAGTTGTAATCCCCAAACAGTATGAAGTTGAGGTCTGACACACATGGTCTTATTTTATTATAATACAGTTTGGGAAACAGGGTATCACAGTGACAGTTGTAATCCCCAAACAGTATGAAGTTGAGGTCTGCAACTCCAAACAGCTGCCTAACACCCTCCAACCCCTCAGTTTCTGAATGAGACAGATACTCATCAGGCTATGTGCTGTAGCCAACTCCTATGACAATGGTTGTCATGCCAACTCCTATATATGGTTGTCATGCCAACTCCTATGTCTATGGTTGTCATGACGCCTCCTGGGTAAATAATAGGTGACAGGTGTGTTTACCTTGACGTCCTGGAAGGACACAGGTTCCTGGCCATGAATCTTCATCTGCTCCTGGATGGCCTGGGGAGGCGGGGAGATGGAGAGAATGAGTTCTGAGAGACAGAGAGAGAGAAAGTTGTATCTAGAGGTGTCATCTCTCTCCTCACCCTGAAGAAGTAGTTGAGGGCGAAGACGTTGAGGTAGCCTTTGTTCTCCATGTCCAGCAGCTTAAAGATGTACTGCAGCGCAGCTGGCTCCTTCCTGTTCTCCAGGGCTAGCACAAAGTCCAGGTACGTCTTATAGTCCTGAGAGCATGTTCAACATTTACTGCGTTCATGGATTCAAACTTTGAGCGACAAGCTTAGATCTACAGAACCTGCAAGGAAAGCTTTTTTAACACAAATGGGTCAGAACACTATAAACTGTAGGGAGGACAGGGCAGGTACCGTCTCTCCATCAGTAACCATATAAACCATGTTCTACCAGTGGCCAGAAAGGGTTGTTGTGGGTAGTGGGTAGTTAATTGTGGGTAGTTAGTTGTGAGTAGTTAGTTACCATCTCTCCGTCGTAGGTGAGGCACTCCTGGTAGACGCGGTCGAGGAAGACGCTGGTCAGGGTGCCGGTGCCGTAGCGAGACAGCTCCTCCTTACTCAACATCCCGTTGTGGTCTTTGTCCAGGTTCAGGTACTGACCTACCAGCAGGAGACACACAGGAGAGACCATCACACACCAGGACCTGGTGTTAGAGAGGGCTGCTGTACAAACCAGGATCTTTACGATCTAGAGCTGACCATAGACCCCCAGAGCAGACTCTCTCTGCCACAGTGCTTACCATAGACCCTCAGAGCAGACTTTCTGCTGCAGTGCTTACCATAGACCCTCAGAGCAGAAGGGGCTGAGAACCAGTTGGACTCCTGGCTCTCCTTGGACAGTTCCTCATCTCTCAACTGAGGAGAGAAATAGAAAATGGTAACACATGAGCAGGTCTCCGAAGGAGGTCTTCTTTTGACAAATCCTCTGCTTCCATATGGCAGTGATTTCACATGATGCATAAATACTGACACCTCACCTCCAGTAGGTCATCCAGGAAGCTGCAGGCCAGGATGTCTTGAATCTTTATCTTCCCTGAAAGACATCAGGAAGAGATGTAACAGTCAGGTAAATCTCTGGAAAAAACCATTCAAAGCCCTTATACTGGACATGCACAAGTCATTTGTGATGTTTTAGATCAGTGATACTAAATCCTGGCCCTGGAGAGGTGGAGTGGGTGCAGGTTTTCGTCCCGCCAAGTGCTATCACACCTGATTGAACTAATCAACTGATCTTCAAGACATTGATCAGCTGACTCAGGTGCGTCAATGCTGAGCTGGGACACGTCTGCAGCTCTCCGGGACCAGGAGTGAGGATCACTGTTTTTGGGGGGTTTGTTTACTGACCGGTTCTCAGAGGGTCCAGGAAGAAGAAGAACTTGCGTACAGCCGTGCAGACGTAGAAGGAATAGAAGGATTTCTCCAGGCCATCCAGCTGAGGCAGGGTGGGGATCAACTCTAGGATGTAGTTCTCTAGGTCCTGTCACATGACCACACAGAGAGATACACACACACACCATCTTTCATATCTCTATAAGGCAAAGATGGGTAACCTCGATAAGAGAGAGAGAAAAGAGTAAGAGAGAGACAGAGGGAGGGAGATAGAAGGGAAGAGAGGATATTCCTGTAAGTGGGAGAGTACTACTTACAGACTCGCGGAGGTAGCCCTGTCCAGCCACATCATACAGACTCAGACCAATCCTCGTCTGGTGCAGCCACACTGGAGAAGGACACGTCAATATCAACATCAGGAGACAGTATCAAACACACCATCAAAGAACACCACTCCTCCACCTCAACGAACACAACCATCACAGAATACCACTTCTCCACAACGACACAACCATAGGGGAGCTGAACTGAATTGTTACGAGTCAGCTAACCCGCTAGAAGAGAGGAGACCGCAATGGAACGGACCTTTTCTCATGACGTAGTTGAAGAACTGCATGATGGATATCCGTCCGTAGGGGTCGTTGTGGAGGAGCTTGGCGTACACTCTGGCAGTGAAGAACTGCCTGGGGAGAGGGACGGGGGTGTGAACACATTAGGAAGAGTTCTAATATCAAGCCGGCCAACCAAACATCTATGTTATTGGCTGAAGTAGCCGGTCTCTCGGACGTGATTGTACGATGCAAACAGAGTACCATCCCCTCTCTACTCACTTGCACTTCACTCCGGCCTTCTCCCCGACCCTCAGGTAGCTGTCATAGTTGATCATGGCCTCCTCCCCTGTCATCGGAGGGACCTGGTGTTTGTCCAGCAGGAACCACAGGTTCTACACAACAGACAGAGGAAAAACAGAGAGATGATTTTATATGATATGAAAATCAAAGCACAAAGCATACTCTGCTAAATCAGAGAGAGAGAAGGTCACCGTCACAGTTTTTGAAGTTGTGGTGTTAATACAGGACAATAAACACAGCATTGTGGCGTGTAGCACACTAGTGTCATCTTTATACTGTGAGATTCAGGAGAGGTTGATCTTGTTCTATCAGTGTCTATCAGATTCCTGAGCTGGTGGTGTCAGTGTCACCTGTAACTCCTCGTTGTCCAGAAGCTCTCGACTCTTCCTCTGTAGAAACACGGCTCTGGACTCCTCTCTAAGTTTCTGGAGTAGCACCTCATCTTCTGCTGGGAGCTACAGGAATACAACATTATAGACAGATAAGACAAAACCTCATTATGATCCTTTCACAAAATAGTGGACACAGGGGCTGCCAAACACCAGTCTCACTGACTAAATCAAACTTAGACTCTGGGTTCCGAGATTAGTCAAATACTGTACACATATTTGGCCAAAAAACATCCATATATTCCCCAGTTGTGACTGATGAGCCAAACTATGACATTATTCAATCAGTTGATTTGTCAGTGGACCGTTCAGCTGTTTACCCGGTAGTAGAAGCGTGGAATATTCTTGTAGGAGCCGTCTTTGTTGCCTCCCCCCCTCCACTCTGTGTAATATTTGGTGAAGAGAGCGGTTTCCTCTGCTTTCTTCTCCTCCTCACTCCTCTCATCTGAACAGAAATGGGTACACATTGTCACAATAAACGCATGCGAACATCCAATTAAAAATGCATGATTTATTGCTGGCCAGATTTTAACGGCTATCTAGGCTAGCCAAACTAGCTAACAACAAACTGAAAAAGAGAAGTTGCTCACCTTTTTTGGCGGTTGCCAGTCGTCTTTTCAGAAGCTCCTTCCAGTGCACTGACTTATCGATTGACATTTTCACTTCAGATTATTCCAAAGTGGTAAAAAATTAAAACTGAACCGTTTTTACGTGAAGTTGTCTGTCATCTGAAAAGCAAAATACTCGATTACGCTTCTGAACTGCATCAAAATCGTCGCATGCTTATGACGTCACAACACGCGACGCTTCAAACTGAGGAGGCATGTTACTCGTGTTGTGTTTTTGGTTGTATCCGTAGGTTTGTCACTTCAAACGGTCAGTTTTCAGCAAAATTATATCACAGACCATGTCCAATCACATATTTGTGACTCTCCTTTATATGGCAAAATAATAAAACCGATGATGTTATCCATTGTCAATTCATAGTTTGCGTGTATGTTAGTCAATGTCAACTGAAGTGTTCATCACAGAGAAGCTCTGTTGCTATCGTAATATAGGTTTCTAGCACCAGCTATGTGGGAATTAGGAATATAACGTACCGTGTGCAATTAAGACCTTTTTTATTTCCATCGAGATTAGCCAATGCTCTTGGTTTGTGCGAGAGATGGGTTCAATACTGATATCGAAGCCAGTCATATGCCTGAGATACATTCATCCACTCTTCCATCCCAGAGCTGCTAGCTTGACTCCTCTAAAGAATGTAATTTCCCTGTTTAAAGTCAGTAAACTGCCCAATGCACGGCTTCTCTGCACTAAAGGAGAAAATAGGGATGTTGGCAGTAACAGAGGAGAGGGCAGACACAGGGACTTCAACCCCAGGGACAAACCCTTCGTCCCCAGGTCTGTTTTTGCAGCCGGGACAGCTAAAAGGACCTCTGAGTTCCTCAAGAAGAAGGCAGGGGGGGATACATTCCCACAGGAGGAGGAGCGGGACCCCAACAGCAGGAACAGTAAGAGGATGGAGACCCCAGACCGCCCCCTCACAGCCCCAGAGTGGTCTCAGCTCAGAGAGTCCTCCCCCAGCCCCGAGCGCTTCGACGTCCGGATGATGTCATCGCTGCTGGCGGACAGGGTGGAGCTTGACGTGGCCAAGTCCCTGCTGGCCTATGTTGCCACAGAGACGGGGACACTATCATACGAGCTGCTGCTGCGCTACCTGACGCTGTGTGTGAATGGCGGCCATCACTCAGAGGTGTTTGACCTCTATGACATCATGCGTGGGCGGTTCCAGGCACTGGACACAGGGGCGTACAGCCTGATGATCAAGGGCTTCAGCAGGACGGAGCGATGGAGGGAGAGCCTTGCTATCCTGGAGGACATCAAGAGGGTCATCACCCCCACCACAAGTAATTACGGCGACGTCATCGCCGGGGCGGTGCAGCACGGGGACATGGCCACGGCCTGGGCGACTTATGATGAGGCCATCGCGAAGGGCCTGAGCCCGCACCAGGAGACGTGGCAGAGCCTGTTCCAGGGCGGGGTCTGTCACCATGGCAATGGGGACAGGCTGCAGGAGGTCCTTCTCTACATGAGAGACAACCAGATCTACCCCCAGGAGCCCCTGGTCAGGGCCATCACAGCATGGTTTCAGAGGTGAGTTATTAATGTAGGGAGCATAACTAGGCCTATTCCCGAAGATGTGTTGCTGGTAAAGGAAACACGTATGTTCTGTACCTATTGTAGTCTTTTTTTTTTTTTTTTAAATATGTTTTTACGGCATTTCTGCTTTATTGGGATAGAGACAGTAGAGATTGACAGGAAGGATGGGAGAGAGAGAGAGGAGGGATGACATGCAAGATAGGTCGAGGATCGGAATTGAACCAGGAACCTTGTGATTAGTGTGCTACGCCACTACGCGCCCTATACCTATTGTAGTCTAACAGCATTGTCTCCCTCCAGTTTCAGATTTAACGTATGAATCAGTGGAGGCTGGTGGAGGTAGAAATCGGAGGGTGGGCTGATTGTAATGCATGGAATGGCGTGAGGAATGGTATCAAACACGAGTTTGATACCATTCTTCATTCTATTCCATGCGTTACAGTGAGCCAGTTCTCCGATTTCTACCTCCCCTGGTATGAAAGCACTCAACATGCATCACACACGCAACATAGCATGTATGCAGTCACACTCCAGGTCTGTCTGCAGGTCTCTCTTGTTAAAGGGATATGGGATTTAATCTCAGTGAGACTAACCTGGATGAATGAAGGTTAAATTGTACCTGTTGTAGTCTGACCATGTGTCCCTCTCTCCCTCCAGTGTCCCAGACCAGACATTTAAAGGAAGGTGGACCACTGTTGACCCCAGGTGACGACAGACACATCCTCATCATCAGCAGGCCTGCCATCATAGTGTCATGATGATTGATCAGTGTTTTATTTCATGTGTCTCTCTTATATGAGGATAAGCTCTCCATAGTCCTCCACTAGAAGTCAACACAACACTGACAGCTGGAAGCCTATTTACCAGGGCCCTTTCTCAGTCGTTAGGAACACATTCCCTTGTATCCTCTCCTCCGTCCTCCACTCGCTTCCTACTCAAAATGCATTGGAGGACAATATCTAGGTTCCCCACCCCTCAGATCTTCTCCTCCAATGCTTTTTTGAGAAAGAGGCAACTGGAGGATGGTGGATAGGATGCACGGAATCGAGTTTCTAACAATTGAGAAAGAGCCTATGACATGACATTGACCCCTGACCTCCAGGGGCGTGTGTCGGAGCTGTGGGGCGGGGCTAGAGTCCATCCAGCTGACCCCGGAGGAGTACAAGCAGCTGAAGGAGAGGGTGATGGAGGACGTGATCCAGGGACGAGACGTCTTCAACAAGACCTCACCAGAGGTACACACACACACACACACACACACACACACACACACACACACACACACGCACCTCTCTCCCCCATGTCTGTACAGAGTCTACTCGCCACACTGTATATTAGCAGTCTGCAGGTGATTAGTGCTATGTTGGCTGAACAGAGAAGTTGCAGTGAATACAATCCCCACTAGGTGGGGTCAGTGTCCTTGTCAAGATTTTCAAGATTCAAGATTCTTTATTTGTCACATGCATACAAGTATACAGTGAAATGCAAAAGTGACAGTGCCACAGAGTAGTGCAACAATAAGTTTTAAAATAGAATAAAATAAAATAGAAGTACTAAAAAATATAAGCAGTATAAACAGCGGTGAAGCAATGTACGCAATGGAATGGCAATATACAATGGCAATGGCAATGGCAGGTTGACAGTACAGATAATTGCAGTGGAGGATGAGTCTGCAATGGATGATTATGTGTGTGCATATGTGTTATGATGTCAATGAGTGTGTGAGTGACTTAAGGGGGGCACTGGTGGGGTCATCGTTGATGATCCTGATGGCATGGGGGAAGAAACTCATTCTTAGTCTCTCCGTTCTTGCTGCATGACAGCACACTGATGAAGAATGTATCTAATGCTGAAATTCCCAATGGTTTATTTTTTCAGATGTAGCGTATGACAATGTAGAAAAAAAGAAGCAAGATATCTCAAGTGTCCTTTTGTGAAAATGGTGCTTGGCTTTATTTCAGGTCGAAATTACTTTACATGTAGGCTGTTGTAAACAATCACCATCTATATACCTATATATAGGTTATATATATATATATATATATAATATATATATATTATGCATACATATCTTGGATATGAACATACAGTAAGTGTTTGAGGGGACAGCTACATGGTTCCAGTATAATTATAGTCATGTATAAGACAACAAAACTTGGTCAGAATCCAACAGTGGGACTGAGGTGGGTGTGCAGTGCAGGGGGCCTCAACTAGAGTAACAGGATAAGTAACAGAATAAGTAACAGGAAGTTAGTTATTCCTGTATGACAACTGAGCATGCCACTGTTCTGGATCAGATGATGTCATCGTTGGGTAACCTCTGAAGCAGAGAGGAGCAGAGAGGGGCTGGAAGAGGCCGTGTTGTCAAGTTGACCCTGCTCTTGATTTAGACGAGGTCTGGTGAGCTGGGCTCTACCGTTTAAAATAGCCAGTCGTCCTGAAGGCTGAGTCTGTTCCACAGTTAGATGAAATGGAGGGGGTTTCCAACACATGCACCTCCCCGCGTCCCTGCAGCCCCTGCTGAGCGCGCTCAGCTTGACAAGATGACAACACAGGGGGTGCAAGGCTGGGGCGTGGGCAAGAGAGATAAACTGCAGTTGAGCTTTTTGTTCATGCATCATGTATTCAACTGAGCCTCAGTCCGGATTCACGGAAGCAGAACTGTCCCTTCATGGTGACAGACGTCTGGTGTCATGGCATGTCATGTCGTTCCTCATTCCGTTCCATGCATTACAATGAGCCGGTCCTCCGATGTCTACCTCCAGCAGCCTCCCCTTGGTGCTGGGGTCCTATCTGGTCCGAGTAGGATGTTTGTGAGCCTGCTGGTGTAGCAGCAGTCAGCACAATAGCAGCTTCACATGTCAGAGCTGCAGCAGCCCTCAATACACTCTCACATGAGGCTCTGGAAAGTCCCTGGCTGTGCCGTGTGGACTCTCCCCCCTCCTCTCTCTCACCCCTCTCTCACCCCTCTCTCGCCCCTCTCTCACCCATCTCTCTCCCCCCCCATGGCTGTGTATTATACAGTTTGAGCGATTTATGAAGTGAAACCAGTGTAGGGGGGCTGGAGACTGAGAACGCCCACGGGAGGTGTGCTGGCAGGCTCTGCAGCAGTGGTAGTGTACTCTCTAGGGTTAGGGTTAGTGCAGGGTTAGGGTTAGTACAGGGTTAGGGTTAGTGCAGGCAGGGTTAGTGTTAGTGTATAGGACTGCTGTATGAAAGAGTGCAAGAGAACGCAAACGTAATGAATCATTTCTGTTCTCACTGGTGATAGATTGTCCTCCTGCAGCACGGCTCAGTCATGTCTCTTCAAAACGCCTCAGGTTGATTGTGTTAAAGGTGGAGACTAAGAACAGAATAAGTCTAATGACTTGTAATAATGTGTTTGTGTATTTGTGTAGCCAGGGTGTAACCTTGTACCCATTGTCTAGTGTGGACAGGGAACACCCATGCTTGCAGGGTTAGTGCTAATTCTAGAGTCAAGAATAGAACCCGACCAACCGGTTCCTCTAGAACCAGCAATAGAACCTCACGTTGATTGTGTTAAACCTGACTGACCGGTGCCTGCTCCTGCAGCCAGAGGGACTGGTGAAACAGACACTAGTCGGTCTCTGTCCAGAACCTTCTCACGAACACCTGGTAAGATGGCAGGTATTGTGAAGAGTTTCAGAAATAGTATTTGTAGAATGCAGGCTACGTCTACACCCTTCACCTCCACAGTGACCAAGGGAGAGTTGAAGAGAGGAGAGGTGAGGGAGAGATGAGGAATGTTTTTTAATCTTTATCCCTCCCATCAGAGAGGGATTCCCCGAACATTCTGACCCTCCCCAACCCACACAGATGTTTCATGACACACTGCTGGCCGTACATTTACTAGCTCTAGCCAAGCTGGCCACAGTCCTACAGTACAGGGATGTGGTCAGTCTGAATACCAGTTGAATTGAAATTCAATTCACACATTGAAACACATTGAAATCGCACATTTGTCAATGAATGAATTGACTTTCAACTCACTTTGTGCACCAACTGAATTAAACTGCTGTAGCAGCATCACATAGGTAACAGAGCAGTGTTCTGCTCTCCAGCATGCTCTGGTAAACTCAGTGGTCCTTTCCTATACATCTGTGACACCTGGGGCACCCATGGGTGTACCCTCCCACGCCTCTGCTGGACCGTACAGGACGGATGCACCCAGGTGTGGAAGGGGAATTCAGAGGCTAGTTTCATAGAGGAGACACAAGAAGTGAAAGTGTTCTGTGTGTTTGCCTGCCTGACGGCTGCCTGAAGGCTCTATTCACTGCAGGCTCTACTTGAGACGGGTGGGCGTGGCCTTCCCATGGGGGTGTGGCCTGATAGGTGAGGGTGTGGTTTGATAGATGAGGGTGTGGTTTGGAATGGGGCCCAGCCTGAAATTCTCCTAATGTCAGTCTCTGTGTACTGTTCTGTCCTGTAGGGCACATTACTGTACTGAGCTACACACACACAATGAACACACACACACAGTATCTGGAGCCACTCCAAGTTCCCATTGAACAGGAAACAAAAGCAATAACAGAGTAGAAAAGGAAGTCGTCCTGGCTAAGCTGTAGAACTGCTGGTCAATATTGACACAGCTCTCTGGATATCCCCCAGTTACCACAGGTCATCCATGTTGTTGTCATGGCATCAAGCCAGGAACCTGACCTCGTGCTCACCAGTCAACGGGCCAACGTTCCTGCTTGCATATTCTATTTCATGCTCATTTGGATATACAGTGTACAGTCATATCTCATAAAAACATTCATAACTAACTGACTACTTGTCTAACCCACAGAAAGATGTAGAACACATGAATGTGATGTGATATCTGTGGTGTAACTACCTGTTCCTCTCTCCTGCAGGAGCTGGAGAGCTTCAGGAGATTTGTGAAGAGGAAGCCAGCGTTTGACGTGGTGATAGACGGCCTCAACGTGGCCAACATCAATAAGGGGCTGCAGCAGTCCGAGACGGTGAGGAACTCGACCCTCTGGTCCTGTCTGAACTGGCACTCCACCCATATGGGGTCTTCCACACCAGTGGAGGCTGGTAGAAGTAGAACATACGTGTTTGATACCATTTCTCAGAGCCCGTCCTCCGATTTCTACCTCCACCAGCCTCTTCTGTTCCACACCCTATAGCTGCCCCAGACTGTATTCGAATATGGACAACCATACACCTGTCCTACAGAAGTAAACAACAGTGTCCCATAGAATTATAATTCCTGCCTTGCACATGCACTGCCACTAGGGGGTGATAGAGAGCACATCTGTTTTGGCTGCAGGTCTTCAGTGTTAAGTCACTGTGGTGAAGATCATGATGGGTGTATTATTTATAGTGCTGTATATTTATTTAACCATTGGCTCATGGCCTCACCTCACCTCTGTGGCTGTGTGGGTTTCTAGCTGTGCTGCTCAGTTACCAAAGAATCTGGCTCTCCTCTCCTCTCCTCTCCTCCCCTCCTCTCTTCTCCTCCCCTCCCCTCTCTGCTGAGGGGGTGTACCAGGCACTGAATACCACCTATCCAGTATTAATATTCTGAACCATTTTTTTTCGACTCTATGATATTGTATTCTATTCTATTCTATTGTATTCTGTTTTGTTGTATTGCACGCTGTTTTGTTATATTGCATTCTGTCTGGTCTGGTCCTCTGACAAGCTGGTCCTCTGACAAGCTGTTTAGTAGCCTGGTCCTCTGACAAGCTGTTTAACAGCCTGGTCCTCTGACAAGTGAGCAGGCAGTAAGAGAAGACACTGTGGTCTGAAGGCCGCTGGGTACACAGAGTTAATGACACACAGACTGCATATGGTTCTGGATATACACTGCATTTTTTATTGTTTTAATTGAACCTTTATTCATTCAGGTTACTCTCACTGAGATAAAACATTGTTTTCAAGAGTCCTGGTCCAAGATAGCAGCAGTAGCAGCATTGATGTAGATGGATATTACCAAAGAGGGTGCAAACCTCTCTTTAATATTACTGAGCAGCTTTCTGCTAGCATGCAAAGCAGGAGTAGATAACGGCTTGTGCACACAGTGCTGTACTACTTACTGAAGGTGGAGGCAAAGGGAGGCTGCTGCCGGTAGAAATCGGAGGACGGGCTCATTGTAATGCATGGAATGGAATGAGGAATGGTACCAAACATGTGTGATTACAATGAGCCGGTCCTTCGATGTCTACTTCTTCTAGCCTCCCCTGCTACACACCTACAGGTCTGAGGCCTCAATGTGGGGGGGGGGGGGGGGAGATTCCTGCCCCATAATCATCTGACTAACATCAGTAGGTGAAGTCAGCCCACCGTTTGTTTAGTGGTGTCGTTTATGTATGATTTCAGGGGTTTTCTGACCTACTTAATCTGAAAGCCCTGTCTGTGTGTCTGTCTGTCTGTCCGCCCACTCGTCTACAGCCTGAGCCACAGACAGACCGAATAATGAAATTGAATATGTATTGAAATTGTCTTTTAACTTTTTCCAAGTGACAAAACTCCCCTCCTTCCACGGAGTGCTTCTTATCTCGGTGGCTAGGAGAGAGCAGGAAATGAAACTGATTCAACGTTGTGTAAACGTGATCAGGACTAAGAATGGCTACATGTGAGGCTTCACGTAGCACACGGCTCAGAGGGGTAGATTCCCGATGAACCGCCTCGCGTCTGCTGCTCCCGGACCACTTCCTCATCGTGAATCAGCAGAAAACATCCATGGCGCTGGCTGTTCCCGGGTCAGATCCTCTGTGTCACAGGATAGGACAGGAGCACATCAGGGCATGAGCTTAACATGCGCAAAGTCATAGTACACTGTTGCATGGCATTCCTTCTTCTCCCCCTCCTCCCACCTCTCTCTCTCTCTCTTTCTTTATTCTCTCCTGTCAGAGACACATGCATTTTTGACTGATAGGGGTATGGTATATGCTTAAACATTTCTCTATAGTCCTATTGTCCCAGGCTGTCTGGTCCAGGGAAGTCCCTAGACAGGAACAGGGTGACATGCTGGCTTGAGACTAGGCTATACATCCTTATGCCTACAGGGGATCTGATTCACAAAAATGTTCTCTTCACGGATGATGAAAGGATGATGTACAAGATAATGTGTGTGTTATAATAGGATGATATGGATGGTGTGTGTGTGTGTGTGTGTGTGTGTGTGTGTGTGTGTGTGTGTGTGTGTGTGTGTGTGTGTGTGTGTGTGTGTGTGTGTGTGTGTGTGTGTGTGTGTGTGTGTGTGTGTCCTACAGCTCCTCGCAGTGGTGTCAGAGCTGGAGCGTCAAGGCCAGGTCATCCTGGTTCTGGGCAGGAAACACATGCAGCGGCCGTCACGGAACTGGGACAGGCGTCACATGAGCCTCATCCAGCAGAAGGCTCACTGCTTCTTCACAGACAACATGTAGGTCCTGTTAATGTTACTGCTTCTTCACAGACAACATGTAGGTCCTGTTAATGTTACTGCTTCTTCACAGACAACATGTAGGTCCTGTTAATGTTACTGCTTCTTCACAGACAACATGTAGGTCCTGTTAATCTTACTGCTTCTTTGCTGACAACATGTAGGTCCTGTTAATGTTACTGCTTCTTCACTGGCATGTTGGTCCTCACCTCAGTTTGTTTAGTTTCATTTAGTGTAGGTAATGTGATTTCCACACAATGAGGTATATTCAAATCGATGGAGAAAAGAAAGATTGAAAAATATGCATATATGAAAAACCACATGTGCAGGCGATGTAGTAACCTGCTTCAGGCGTATGAGAGAGACTTATTCCTGTCTTCATGAAATGCATCAGTGGGTGAATATAACAATTAATGTTTTTGTGACCTTTGGATCATTGATGTTTGGCTCCTCTCTTCTATTCTCTTCACTCCTCTCCTCTTCTCTTCCCTCCTCCTAACCGCTCTGGTTTGTGTCGTCAGCTCTGAGGACGACCCCTTCTTGTTGTATGCCACACTGCATTCTGGGAACCACTGTAACTTTGTGAGTCGTGACCTGATGAGGGACCACAAGGCATGCATGCCCGACGGAGCGACCCGACGACTCTTCTTCAAGTGGCAGCGTGGCCACCAGCTGGTGCTGGGGGGGTACACCCCGGGCAAGAAGGTCCACTTCCTGGTGAGACTAGTCATTGAACCTAAACTAATCTTATTCACATCTCACTTTGTACAAAAATTAAACATTTGTCACAAAGGGCTTGACATTGACTCAAGACCAAACCCGAGGAGAGTGGTACAGGGTAAGGTCGAAGGAGGAGAGAAGGTCAAGTACTCCAGATAAGTGAAGCTTCTCTGACTGGATGTTGAAATCACCCAGTATTATGAGCAGTGTGCCGTCATCAGGGAAGAAGCTGAGAAGGACATCTCTCATCTAAGAAGTGGCCAAGCTGACCTGGTGGACAATGTGAAGTTTGACAGGGGAGGTGACAGAAACAGCATGGAATTCAAAGGTGTATATGGACAGGTGTGACAGGGGAAGGACATTATGTGACCACTTAGGTGAGATGAGGAGTCCTGTGCCTCCCCCTCGACCAGAGAGTCTAAGGGAGTGAGAAAAGGAGTAGGCATCAGAGAGGGCTGCTGGAGTAGCTGTGTTTTCCAGTGTAAAACATGTCTGTTGAGGGCAAGGAAGTGGAGGGACATGAAGCAGGCGTAAGCTGAGATAGCCTCTGCTTTCCGGACCTCTGACTGGCAGTTCCAAAGTCCTCCCGCGACAGTGAGGTTGTGGGTAGATTAGATTGGAATGGTTGTGAGGGGAGGTGTAGCGGCGATGTGTCCTCCTGAGGGATGAAATAACAGGAATGGGGAGAAAGCACATTGTGATATTTGCCGGTATAGAGATAGAGGGTTTGTGGGCAATACAAAATGTAGGTAGCGCTCAATACACACAGAGTAGTGAAAAAATAATCAAATAGAATAAAAATACTTAGTAGTTTGGCCTTCCTGTCAGGCCTTCCTCGATGGACTCCACAGATTGACTCCTTCGTCTTTGTGTCAGGAGGCTGTCGCTCTTTGACCGTCAAGATAGAAATGCTGATTCTGTAATTGCTGATGACTAGCAGGGTATCAGCCCCTCCCACCTAATGATCAGTTAGCCACCAGACAGGTTTTACCACTCAATTCCAAATGTATTTAGTTCTAGTCCAAGGTGAGCAGGAGTTAAATACCTTGCAGAATAGTTTCAGGCCCTCCCACTGGAGATTGACAGCAATTGGCTTCAAACAGATAGCTTTCAACAGAAACTAGGTCCCAGAGCTTAAGGCAGGATAGCCACAGCAAAACTACCAGCAACACACTGACTTTAAACAAGATTAAATTAATTAATTTAGTCTAGAGGACATGCTTCACCACTCAATTCCAAATGTATTTGATGGTTATTGTGGTGTCGTTGTGTGTCTGCTCTTTTAGAGGATCCCCAGTTATGATACCATCGTGCAGACAGCTGGAGGAGCGTGGCATATTCCTTACGACGAGGACGGGGCAGAGAGATGCACCTACGAAATCCCTCAGAGGTGGCTCTGCCTCTCCAAGACTTAATCAACCAACAACCTTTACTTCATTTGCCTACCACACATAATTGTATATTACGTTTTCATTGATGAAACTCTATGATAATAAAAAACTGTTGACAGAAAATAGCCTATGTACATATGTCTTCTGAGATTTGTTTTGACAACATGCTGCAGTAGTGGTCATATGAATGAACTGTGTTGATCCTGTAATAGTGTTGTCCCTTGTTGAAAAGGCAATGGTTAGTTCTGCTTCCATTACTGCACAATGGATCCAAGAGCCACTTACAAAGACTAGCTCTGAGAGTACTACATTTGTTGTGGATTAGTTTACCATAGCCTTTATTATTTTACACACCTTGGATATATGCTCATCTCCCCCCCCCCCCCCCCCCCAACTTACTTCTATAAGTCAACATGGTTTGGGTAGTAATACATATTTAATATTTTTATGGGTGATTCTGAATGTTGTGCTTCTGAAACCTGGCTCTGATTCTCTCATCACTAGTCATTGAAGGCAAAGGCCCCGCCTGCCATTGACCCGGACACAGATCAAACCCAGTTCCGGGGTCATCATAGTCTGCATGTTTTCTTCCACAGTCTTGCCAGTTTACAACTTTTATACGAATTTACTACCCTAACTACCAAAAACTATGTCCCGGGGATCGAGCGCAGGGTTTGACCGACACATCACTATCTTCTCTCCGGAGGGGAGACTCTACCAAGTCGGTAAGTGTGGGACAATGCAACGGTCTATGAAAGACCAGCAACTTGCCCAGTCATCACCGGGAGCTAGCATTAGCGAGCAAGCTAACTCGTTTATTGTTGTTTCGTCACAAAAGTTAGCCAGCTAGCCGAAGCGATTTCGCTGCGGCGCTCAGATATGAAACTATACAAGTACGTAGCAAAACGTTTGCAAATATTTGCCTGCTATTTTAGTCTTCCAACTAGAGCTGCATGGACTATGCTAACCAGTTAGCATTAACGTTAGCTAGTTGTCAGACACTGACAGTGCACTGCAGTGCTGAAGGCTGTAAGTCATGGATTGAGCTGTTCTTTTTTTTGGGTGGGAGGGGAATAACGGTAGTGAAAGCTTTGAAGTTGAAGCTTTTCATTCTTTGAACAAGCTAACTAATTGGTTAATTATTTGTCACAGTTGTTGTGTTGCTTGTTAAACAGCTTTCTTGTGTTAAATTAATGTGTCATTGACATTGTTTCTTCTTTTTCTAGAGTATGCATTCAAGGCCATCAACCAGGGAGGCCTTACGTCAGTAGCTGTCAGGGGCAAGGACTGTGCAGTGGTCGTCACACAGAAGAAAGTTCCTGTGAGTGTAACTGTAGCTCTTAAAAACAACTCCTTTGGTATTTGCTTAGCCTGACATATATATATAGAACCTTTGATTACCTTGACATATGTGTGACTACATACAAATGACTAGTTGCCCTTGGCAGAAGTCAGTTCTCTATGTAATCATATCTCCTTCTTGATCTCCTGTGCAGGACAAGCTTCTTGATGCCTCCACAGTCTCTCACCTGTTCAGAATCACAGAGAACATCGGCTGTGTCATGTCTGGAATGACTGGTAAGAACCAGCCAGTGACTTTCTCAATACATGACAACGCAACACACTACAGACTGAAGATGGACACTACACTACACACTGAAGATGAGCTTGTTCATCCATTAACTCATATACTCCTGTCTGATTTGTGTGCTTGTGTGTGCGTGCGTGCGTGCGTGTCTGTGCGTGTGTGTGCAGCTGACAGTAAGTCCCAGGTGCAGAGAGCCAGATATGAAGCCGCTAACTGGAAATACAAGTATGGCTATGAGATCCCCGTGGATATGCTGTGTAAGAGGATCGCTGACATCTCTCAGGTGTACACACAGAACGCTGAGATGAGGCCTCTGGGATGCTGTGAGTATCATATCTAGTACAGGTGTCACAGGGCTCTCCCCAAAGACTGTAACATTGGCGCTGCGCCACGCTGTGAACTTGGTGCCACTATGTAAACATTTCAAGGCAAATTAAACTATATATTTAGGAAAGATAGAGTAACTATCTTTGATCGCCAACAACATAGATTGTTAAAAAACGACAGCGTTACGATGTTCCTCAGTGAACTCAGTGTTTTTAGCGTTATTTTTTTTGCATTTTGACATGAATCAACGAGAGTCAGGCTTTTGGAATGCAATCCAGCACCACGCTGTTGAAAAAACCTAGGGAGAAACGTGAGTCTTACATGTGTGTGGGGTTGCTGTGAGTATCATATCTAGTACAGCTGTCATACACACATCCCTCCGGGCTGAGCACATGGAACAAAACAGTCTGCACACTGATGCTTCATGTACCATGATTGTGAACAAAGCATCAGTGTGCAGGCTTTTGGGTTATTTTCTGCTGTGAGTACCAGGGCTTCCAACCAGGGCTTCATCTGTTCTCCAGTGCATTCTAATTATCTACTTCCGTCGGTTTTTTTAATGGCCAATAATCAGAGACAGTTCCCTAACCACATGACGCATTCTTACATCGTTGTCATTGGTCAGGAGAGCACAGTGGATTGTTATTAATCTGATCTGTGAGATGCTCTCCTTGCAGCTGAAACGTTGGTAAATAGATTGTGCAGTGGCGCGAGTGTACTTTTAATTTTTTCAGTTTTTATTTACTTTGTATGTAAGTCTGTGTATGAAATGTGCTATATAAATAAAAGTTGAATTGTTTTTTACATTAAGAGTGTGTTTTCTGTGTTGCAGGTATGATAGTGATCGGCGTGGACGAGGAGTGCGGCCCCCAGGTGTACAAGTGTGACCCGGCAGGTTACTACTGCGGCTTCAAGGCCACCGCCGCCGGCGTCAAGCAGACGGAGGCCACCAGCTTCCTGGAGAAGAAGGTCAAGAAGAAACTAGACTGGACCTTCGCTCAAACTATTGAGGTAAGATACCCTGTACATATGTATGTGAAACTACAATAACCCACTGTATGAAATGTGTTTTATTGTTCCATGTTTAATCTGTGGTAGGATCCTGTGTTGTCATTGGGGTGAAGCCGAAGACCATTTTCAGATAAACAATAGAGTTCCTTTATTCTATTGGATTCTGCTCTATTCTAGTCGAATAAAGTTCTCCACTATTCTTACTAAATCAGCTGATCCTCATTGAGCTTCACTATGGCGTATTAACCTTAGTCTCCTCCTCCTCCTCTTCCTCTTCTCTCCTCCCCCTGTAGACGGCGATCACCTGTCTGTCGACAGTGTTGTCCATCGACTTCAAGCCCTCCGAGTTGGAGATAGGTGTCATCACGACAGATGACCCCATGTTCAGGTCAGTTAATCCTCGTTTAAATTTCATAGCTGAGCTCTACTGGGCTTGCCTGGTTACGCATCCAACCACAGTTGCTGTAACAGTGCTGGAAAGGGTAGTGAAAGGATAGTATTGGAGCCAGCACAGTTGGGTTCGTTCACCTCACAGTTTGTCCACAAACTGTCAGAGCTTAATACAGAGTGAAGTAGTCTAGAACAGGACACAGATATCACACAGACTGCACCTTAGAACCTCACAGTGTTGCTGCCGCCTCAGAGGGGAAGATGATTAGAGCCTCAGATGCGTCATCAGCTCACTGAGGCTCATGTTGTATGCATCTCTCTCCCTCTTAACTAATCTCCCTTTCCTCCTTGCTCTCTCCTCTCCCTTGCCTCCCGTCTCTCTCCCCACTCCCTCCCCCTTCTCCAGGATTCTGTCAGAGACTGAGATTGATGTCCACCTGGTGTCCCTGTCAGAGAGAGACTGAGCTGTCGACTGTGTCGCTACATGTTATTGGTCCAGGCCTGAGGCACAGAAAGGGGAACCCCCCCAGCCCAGAGAGCACTACCATGCCCCCTCACCATGAAAGCCCTCAACTCAGTTATGATTCTTTGCTGTATATTAACGCTGTTCAATTAAAGATGTTTTTGAGAAATTCAAATAGAAGGTTGTCTTTCTGTCTGGTGAGTGTTAAAATGTGGACACATTGACATTTTCCGCTTGGATGTCAGCCCACCACCTCAAGCTCAACCTTAACAAGACTGAGCTGCTCTTCCTCCCGGGGAAAGTAGAGAACTCTACTGTGACCTCCTCCCATGAACCTTTACAACCACTTATCCTGTGCGGCGAACATCACAGCGACAGCACGCTCCTGTAGATTCTTCCTCTACAACATCAGAAGGATACGTCCATTCCTCACCAGAGAAGCAGCACAACTCTTGGTCTAGACACTTGTGATTTCTCACCTTGACTACTGCAACGCACTCTTGGCTGGGCTCCCCGCCTCCGCCATCAGGCCTCTGCAGCTCATCCAGAATGCTGCCGCCCGTCTGGTGTTCAATCTCCCCAAATTCTCCCATATCACCCCTCCCCTTCACACCCTTCACTGGCTCTCCGTAGCGGCTCGCATCAGATTCAAGACCCTGGTGCTTGCCTACTGGGCGGCAAAGGGAACAGCCCCTCCCTACTCGTAAGCAATGTTTAGCCCCCAAACCCCTACCCGATCACTCTGCTCATCCACCTCGGCTGGCCACCTGGATGCAGCAGTCTCGCTACTTGATCATGGCTTTTCACTGTCCTGGCGCCCCGCTGGTGAAACGAGCTTCCCACTGCTGTCAGGACTGCGGTGTCACTACCTACCTTCCCCCGTAGATTGAAGACCCATCTCTTCAGGCTACATCTTAACTGTCCCTCCTAAAGACCTTTTCATCCCTACTACCCGCCTGTACAAGTTTCTCTACTGTAAATTTAAAAAAAAAAGTAATTATTCCTTCTTCTAGCATTGTGACTGCCAATAGCCCCTGGTCCTAGTATAGATTACTTTTTCTAATGATTACTGATGGATAGATGATTCACTTGTAGACAAATGTATTTGTTGTAAGTCGCTTTGGATAAAGGCCTCAATTGAGTCATTTATGAGAACATTTGGAATTTATGAACTTGAGAAATCTGTAAAATTCTGTTATACAAAGGAGTGCAGCCTACAAGATCATTTTATTTAAACTGTTGCAAGAGCAGAATGTTTGGATTATGTTGACAAATGGGACTTTGAAACCCCCCCCCCCCCCACACACACACACACACACACACCCTCTAGCCTCCTGGGTAAAGGGTATTCTCTGAGCGTCTCGATGTAGATTAGCGGTCTACTCCTCTCTTAGGCTGCCGAGTTTCCATCCGCAGGCCTTTTCATTTCTCCTGTCCTGCTGAATCATATGAGTCCTGTGTACTATTCCCCTCCCCCGGGACTCTGAATGGCCTGGCTGTCCCTTGGTGGTTCATGATTGACTTGTTCCCCACAGAGAGAGGGCCTAGAGATCCTGCTATGACTACATAATTTGCCTGCAGAGTTAAAGGTTTCTCTTTCTGGGGGCTACAGCCACCAGGGTTCTCTTCCTAGGGGCTGTGTTACTGAACAGTAAAACCCCATGGCAGATTATTACTCATCATGATAGAACAGGTTGTACAGTAGCTACACTCCCCTGAGCTTTCAAGCTGGTTCTGTTCTCACATCGAAGAAAACCGCACTGCCTTGCTCTCTGTGTTTTCCGTCTGTTTGCTCTTACACACACACACACACACATTCTTTTGTCAAGTTTTTCTTTATCATCACACAGAATTCAAGTGGAGAATCCCTTCCTCTGACTCATTAAGGAGTTCTGATATTCCTCACATCTGGAATCCGGGAAGCTCTGACTGGCCATGGAATGTTTTCTCCTTTCCCTGTTTTAGCCCCGCCCTCCTGGGAACTTCCAGTATAGTCATATGATCAATGTCTGGGCCTCTACCAGGGCTAATGAGGAACTCTGTAGTCTGATAGGAAGGAAGTCGCTCTAGAGTTCCTTATTCGCAGGATAACATAAACGGTTATATGAGGCCATTTATAGACATAACTGGTGTAAGTTGAACCTGGAAATGAAGCTGGACCCACACCCTCAAATACTCCCATGTACCTTTATTTACAAACTAAAATGGACACCCATTTTAGTCCAGTGTGCGGGCCTCACTTCATACAGACTTTCTTCTGCCCTGCATGGATAGTGTTATGGATAGTGTGAGTGCATGTCATACTGTATGTTCCAGTAACTCCTGTCTTTCCTGACAGTCTCCCTCCCCCCTTTGATAAACTAAATACCAGAGATCAAGGCAAAGTTAAATATATCTGTTTTAATTTAATGGAGTGTGTGTTGCTTACTCAACATTTACGTTGTCGAGTCACCTTTACACATTTACAGTCATAATAAAAATAAATCTTTGTATACACAACCATTTACAATATGATACATGAATAAGATACATGGTGTTATCATTACATCTGTCATTGATGTTTGCATATTGATGATGAGTCTCTCATCGAGCCAAGACCAAGTTCATCAGTATCAGTGTCTTTATTGGCTATCTGTCTCGAGCACACACTGCTCTCATTGGTTCACAGCACTGTCCATCACTCTCAGGTGGGCTACCTGCCAGTCTGTGGGCGGGTGCCCAAGCGGTGCCAGTCCTCTGCCATTCTTCCCTCCCCACCCCGGCCTGGGTGAGGGTTGCCCCACCGTTGGGCATGCCTTGGTACCATAGCAACTACCTGCTGACAGGACATCATCTCTGTACTGCCGTTCACAGGAAGTCCCCACATCATCTACTTCCTACTTCCTACTTCTGACCGTTCCACGTGATGTCATCGTACTCCACCTGCTGCAGGACAGAAGAGGAGCATTAGGGCCATAGTTACCATCATCCAAGCATTTAATCACATGACATCAAAAAGTTTTCATAACTAGACACATCACATAGTAGAGCTATCACACACACACACACACACACACACACACACACACACACACACACACACACACACACACACACACACACACACACCAGCCGTGTCCACTCACCTCTTCATCACTTGACTGGCCCTCATCGTTATCATCTTCATCATCGTAATCATCGTCTGTCTCGCTGTCAGGCAGCTCTCTGAGGCTCCGGTCGGTCAGGTCGTGCAGTACCTTCTGTATGGTGGCGTTCTGGCGCCCGTAGGTCAGGTGGTAGGGCGTGTGACCTCCGTATGTCAGGCTGTTGGCGTCGGCGCCCAGGCTGAGCAGCAGACGCACCAGCGGAAGGTTCTGGAGGTCCACCGCCAGGTGCAGAGGGCTGCGCCCGTTACATTGCTCCTGAGAGAAGAGAGACAAGAGGAGGTAGAGACCTTTAGCATCCTGAGCTTGGAATGGAAAACACAACCCTGATCACAGCAAAAAAGTAGTGAGGAATGCGGATGTCTCCAGTAGAATGCATGTACAGGTATGCAGGTGAGTGGGGATGTGTCGTAGAAGCATTACTGGCTGCCTACCTGCGCATTGATGTCAGCTCCCAGGGCAACCAGGCTCTCGACCAATGAAAGGAAACCGTGGGTGGAGGCCAGGTGGAGACAGTGCTGACCTGCAGAGGGAGGGAACTGGTCAGACCACACTAGACACAACCAGACACCAGTCATAGAAAACACACTCAACCTGGGTCCCAGGGCCTCTCCGGCGTGCACATCTTTGTTCTAACCCAGCACTAGCACACCTGTTTTCGCTTATCAATGGTTTGATTGTGAGCTTATTGGAACAGGTATGCTAATGCTGGGCTAGAATAAAGACGGAGGAGGCACTGGAGAAGCCTTCTGAGCACGCCCAGTGTGCATCTCATTCTTACCACTGTAGTTGGGTGTGGCCATGATGTCAGGGAGCAGGTGGGAGGGACAGGCCTGGGTGAGGACACTGAAGCAGGCGAGGGAGCCTCTACTGCAGGCGATGTGGAGGGCTGTGTTCCCCCGATCGTCCACGGGCGTAGGGTCACTACCGGCCTTCAGCAGCCTCTCCACCAGCTCAGCCTGATCTGTTATCACTGCCAGGTGGAGCGGGGTCTGGGGGGGGGGGTGAGAGGAGGGTGGAGGTTAGGTCTCTTCATTCCTCTGACTGACAGACACACACTTTTCTAGATCTAAATCTATGTTGCATTTATGCAGGCTTTGCATGCATCCGTTACCTGTCTCTGGTAGTTGTGCAGGTTGAGAAAAGCCTCATTGCGCGACAGCTCGATCAGCCTCATGGCACAGTCCTTGGCTTCATGGATGATCGCAAGGTGGAGGAGTCTGGAAGAGAGAGAGAGAGAATATAAAATGACTTCACTGCTCAGAACTCGCATACATAACTACGGCAGTGAAGGGGTTAACACATGACTAGAGCAGCGATGGGGTTAAAACAAACATGGAAGTGATATGGGGTAAAAAAAAATGTTTCTATTTTTCTACTAGTGGCGGCTTGACGCACTGGCGCCTTTACAGCGAGTCGGATTCCTGGCACGCAGCCGGGGACTTTCCCAGCTGAGCTGCGGTTCTAGCGCCGCCTACTTGACCCTAGGCCATAGTACATTCCGTTCTCATAATAGTCTTTTGTTTACGTAAAGTCCCACAATGACCACAATCACTCGTGATCACAACTACGCCAGAATACTTTGCATCGTTCACTTTGCATACAAATGCATTGGTGGAAAAAACACACTTGCACAATATAGTCATTCGTTAAACGAGAGAAGTAGGCCTTTATTATAAAGAACACGATACTTAATTTAAAAAAAAAAGGTGCCGTTTCTAGTTAAAATATTTGTATCCCTTTTCAACAATGGTTATATTTTGTTTTCTTGCTCAACTTACGTGTCTCCGTCCTCTGAAACTTGCGTCTTCCAAGGTTCGTTGCTGCACTCCTGCCTCTGCTGCTGTGGCGGACATTCCAAACGGAGCTGTTGGAGTTCTTCGGTCACCACCACGTATTCCTCCTCCTTCAGGGAGTCGAGGCCGCTGTCCAACCGTTCTTCGGTGGATTGCACTTTACCCTCTTTAGCATCCCGACCCTCGCCGCTATAATCCATTTGGTTTAAGATACTCGTTCGATGAAGATCCATTGTTGATTGTTGACAGCACGGATGTGAGTGTTGGTTGTCGTTCAGAGTTTGACAAACGCCAGCATTAAGTTCTCCTTACAGGGGGAGGAGCCAGGGCGCTGGGTGGGGGATTTCCACAGCAGGACAGTCAAGGGAAACGGCCTCTCCAGTGGGGATTTTTACCCCTAGACCCACATCAATCCTGGATTTCAGTGCGTGACACATATAGGACAGTACATTACAGAGTTACATACAGCCATGATGTTTATTACACGAATGCATGAAAGAAAAGAAAACGAAATGATTGTAATTGATTGGTGATTGAAGTAGAATTTAAAAAATGTAACATGCAATTGCTCCCAACCCAAATACACTGCAGGTGAGAATGTCCCTGCATGCTGCATCATGCATTTTGCTTTTCTTTCTTTTGAGAACCACATGACTCCTCACTGCAGGTAGATCTCAAAAGAAAGCAAAAGCAACATAGCAACCGTTTCTATTTGTAATCATGTCCCTCTGGCAGGAACATACGCCCTCTAGTGGTCACCATACAGACGATTACAACTACTGACTGACATGACTCCTCATGAGTTGGGGTCAATTCCATTTCTATTCAGACAATTCAGGAAGAGATTAGCATTTTGTAATTATTGAAAACAAAATGCCCTATTTGCAATCATTGAATTTTGTTTTTATTTATTTATTTATTTACAATTTACTTCCTGAATTGAAATGGAACTGACCCCAACCCTGCTGAACTGAATTCATAGATGCATTAACTGCCATTCTTGATAAATAATAATACATTGCATTTAGAGCACCTTTCTAAGGACCCAAGGAAGCTGTACAGACAAACAATAATAAAAGTAAAATAGACAACCAAGAAGTAGGGGAAGGCCAGTGTGAATGGGTGGAGTTTGAAGGTGCTTGTACATGTGAAGGAAGTAGAAAAGCTTTTTCAAATGAACAGGTGTTTTTATGGTTGGAGAGGCAGGTGATACACCCAATGTACAATACAGAAAAGTCATCTTGATAAACTAAAGTGCAAACTGGGTGTTAATTACTGTGACTCGAGGGCTGGTCTGTAGAAGAGAAGATGACAGAGTGGTCTGTTTAAGAGAGGATGATTGAGGTGGCTGGTCTGATGACTGGTTTGAAGGGGCTGGTCTGTTTAAGAGACGACTGGTTTGATCTTGAATGACAGGCTCATTATGGTATGTTCTCTTGAGTAGTCACATGACTGGGTGGACAGGACATCCCAGGAAATTCCCAGAACTCCCATACTCCTGGAACAACAACACCAATGCTGTTAACTAATTACTGTAGTTACACTTTAACCCTGGGTTATCTGCTCCAACACTGTGTGTGTGTGTGTGTGTGTGTGTGTGTGTGTGTGTGTAAGCAAGTAAGCAAGAGCAGCAGGCAGGATCAGACAAGAGTGGACTTGTACAGTAGTGGTGATTACTCATAATGAATCACAGAATCAAATGCTGTACAATAGAGTTGACTTGGAGGACAGTGAATCAGCTCTATGAAGTGCACTGTATTGTAGATGCATTTTCTGTCAACGATTCACCAATTCCAGTCAAACAGGATGTCCATTATAATTGATTACACTGTTTCTATCTTTGGTTTGGCAGCAACATCTATAGCTAAGTATATAGCTTAGTTACACAATGGATATTACTAGATACAAACACCATACACCATGCTTATTAGCCTACTATGCAGCAGTGTCCTGTCTGCCAACAGTAACTTAAGCTACTCTAACCTCTGTAGAGGAGTGAACTTGAATTACTATTCATTATGAATTCAAAAGGACAAAACAATGTTGATGACATGAATGACTTTTCCTGTGAAATAATCAAGAGAACGGATTACACAAGCCAGCTTTGAGGCGTGAGGCACTTTCTTGAGGCCCCTTCAATATAATATCAGGTGACAACGCCCGCCCAGGTTCAGGTGCCTCGGTGTTCCTTCTCCTCAACTCTCTGGACCTGGTCAGGGGGCTTCCCAGAGGCCATATAGTTACTTCCCTTAGTACTGGCTGTGGCCAAAGCCCTTCCACTTGAGCTTGCCACAGAGAGTGGCAACAAACGCCCAGTTCCACGGCCCTCCTCCTCCTCCTCCTCCGACTCAGACCAGGGGAGTCCCTCTGCGAGGGCAGCGGCAGCAGTGAGTGGAGCTGAGTGAGGGGCTGGAGGGTGATCGTCTGGAAAGAAACAAGACTCAGTGTCTGGAAATAAACTGTCACAAAAGGCAAATGCTGAATTAAGTGAATGGGTTTAAGCAATAGGGAATTAAAAAGGTGTACAATTTAATTACTTTTAAGTCTCTCTGCAGCCTCCTGCTCTGTTAGGCCCTCTCCTTGTTGAATGCCGGTCTGCCTGTCTGCATTTCCTCTGCTGGGCCCTGTCCTTGTTGAATGCCCGTCTGCCTGTCCTTTCCCTGTGCCTTAGTCCTCTCTGCTCTCTACCAGGGCAGCACCAGTCAGTTCAGCAGAGGGGCCTGTGATCGCGGTGGTGCTGAGCCAGAGCTAGAGTGGGTACAGTGTGTAGAGCAACAGAGGGGTTCCTGCCGGATTGGAGAGGGTTGCCCCCTCGTCCACCCCACCACACTCAAAATGTCCCACCTTCTCATTGAAACTCACCAAGGTGCCTCACATGTGTGCAATCCATGTGTGCAAAGCCGTTGTTCGAGTCAATTGCTTCTCACTGGGCTTCAGAGAACACCAATTCAACTTAACTCCATACCAAAGCTACTTGCAAAGCAAGTTACTTAAAATTGCCTCAGCTTATTTTCGTAAAGCTCAAGAGGAATAAAGGTTGTGGGAACATGCCAAAATGTTCCTGAGCAGTTAGTTTAGATATCTGCCTGTGTGGCTGAAAATGATATTTGATTTTATGAAGTCACCTTGAACTAAACTGTTGGACGTTGTAGACTGTCTCTGCTCTGTGCTCACTTGCTCAGAAAAAAATAAACTAGTTTTATAATAGATAGAATTGAAAAAGTAAATTGAGATTACCAGAGTTTCAAATGGACGTTTTTACCTCAAGATAAATTAATCAACAAGGAAATAACCTTGGGAAAAGTTATACATTACAGACGATATCTGGTAAGTGATCCTTTTACATGGGCAGTATCAGGCAAGAGCTGAAAATGGAAGTTTACAAATGTATTTTCTTCCATCTTTAACCCTTTAAAGACATTGCTGCCTGTATGCAACATTTGGTGTTAAACATCTGGTAAAATGTCTACACGATCAGTTCACAAAAGGAAACTACTGTCTTGAACAAGACCCTAATAGACACGGTTAGCACCTTCTCATGGTCGATTGTTGTAATTACACCAGTGTATGTTCTGAAAAATTGCCGAAATCACAAGTCTGTACACAGAAATTCTGCTCCTCTGAAAGTTTTGTGGATGCAAAATGCTCATAAGATGTCCAGAGATGCCAGAGTAAATATTAATTCATTCATTTGTTTCAGTCTTTTTTGCATTCAAAACGCCTTCGTGACATGCATGTAGGCAACATTGCATAACTATTGATATATGAGTGTTGAAATTTAGATTTATTTCCAAATCACTGATTAATTTTCATGCAAGGAAAACTGGGTTACCAACTGGGTATCTAAGGGTTATCTAAAACTCAAACATTCCCCTTAATTACTGTTTGTGTTCAAGCGCGCTAATCAGAGAAGCTGTGGTGCAGGAGACTTACGTTTAGAATGTTGACATTGAGCAGACGCATTTATCCAAAGCGACTGACAACAAATACATTTGTCTAACGTAAGTGAATCATCGATACATCAGTCATCATAAAAAGGACCGGTCAGACAGCTCTTATTAGATCCCAACACATACCAGCGTCACGGAACAGTGTCACTCATCAACCACGAAGGGACTCGAACCCTCAATCTTCTGATTCGAAGTCAGACGCCTTATCCATTAGGCCACGTGGTCTTTCCTTACGAATCTTATGAGTCTTACACTTCTACAGGCTCTTTGTCGTACAGAAAGCACTTGTTGAACTGAAATTGTACTGAACATAAACTTATTTCTTCCAGCGTTATTTTCCAAATCACGGAAAGATGTATCTGATGATTTATGCATATGTACCATACAGAGGAGCTTGTTAAAAAAAAACATTTAAGGTGGGCTTCTTTTGAAGGAATTGATCAAGCCTGTCTCTGAACAGCAGAAAGCAGATTGTCAATCTGCAGATTTTCAATTTAAAATTATGTTGAAAATTACATTACAACTAAAAGAATGCTCACCATATGGGGCATTGAACAATCGCCACTATGCAGATTTTGTAGTGAGTAAATCGAAGCAATAGAACATCTGGTTTTGTATTGCCCCCATGTATCTGACTTTTGGTCTAAGGTTCAGGAATGGCTGGCAAAAAACAATATTCATCTAAAAATAACCTTACAGCACTATTGCGTGACTTGCGAGTATCTGACAATCAATATAATCATACTCTTAGCAAAAATATTCATTATTAGCTTAAAATCTGTGCAGTGAAAGTTTCAGGAACTGTGTGAGACATAACGGCACTATTGAAAAATAAATGGCACTAGGGAATCAAAAGAGGATGGTATATCGACAGAGGTGGGACAGGATCAGCTGAAATGTCAAGAACTATACCAATTAAAATTAGATATCTTATCTTCATGCTTACCATTGTTTGTGCATTATGTTGTTGAAATATATTGCAATGCATTGGACAACTTTTCTTTTGTTGATCGTACATTTTCATGCATGAGTCGTTTGCCTGTGTCTAGCATGCAGTGAGGGTGTGACTATTTTGATGTCTGCAGGCTTTTTCTGTGGTATTCGTGAGAGTCTTGGCATGTTCGCGCTCTTTCATGCTCTCTTGTTTTGTTTCTCTATGGAGAAAGACTTTTCTATGGTATTCGTGAGAGCCTTGGCCTGCTGTTAATCATCTGTTTTACGTCCTCGAGGCAGGCCGAGTAAAATCTCTTATCGCAGCACGTCGTTGTCGGAGCAAGTCTTGTCATTCTTCAAGTACAGTAACACAAGGCAGCTCGACACCAATAACGTTTTTAGAAATCAAATTCGATGTTGAGAAACGATTGTGCCAACTGTCCATCATTACCCGGTGCAATAAAACCCTGTGCAGGTACCCTAATTTCTAACCACAGAGCTCCACATGGCTCATTAGGGTTCTGCCCTTGACAGTTTTTAAAGCTGTTGGTTTGAGTATCCTTGTTTAAAGGATACGTTCAAGATGGCTTGCTCCTGAGGGATGTATTGCAAGGGGAAATGGTAAAATGTTAATATACTGGGAAAGGTGGACATAGAAAGGTTGAAATTAGATATGGAATGGATAATTAATTCACTTGTGAACCCAATACAGGCAGTGATGAGAATTTGTAAATGTCGATATATCATCGTCATTCCACATTGTATTTCATTGTTTTTCAGGGTACTCGTGCCAGGACGGAGTACTTCCAGGGCTACCTGCTGGAAGGCCTGGTGAGGTGGAATGAGGACCGCGCCGCAGCCACAGTGGAGGGGCCAGGGCTGTCTCTGGGCTGCTACAGTGGCCAACTGCAGCACCCTCTCAACAAGCTGAATCCGGAGGTGTTGAGCCTTGACCTGACAAGAACACAGATATGTGAGAACACACACACGGCACGTACGTACAGGTGGATGGGGTGCTTGAACGCTTATGTACACTTAAATTAGATTTTTCTTTTCTCTGTATCGTTGTAGGTGAACTCATCGAGATGGAGTACCTGTATGCTAAGAGAGGACGAATTAAGTGTTTCCAGAGAGGTGGGCTGAGTTGGATTATATCTGACCTGGCATTATATCTGACCTGGCACTTGGGATTTGTTTTACCAAAAATCTTTGTCCGCGAAAGCAGCTATGCACCTTCAGTGTTTTAATGTCAGGGTGGATTGGTACCTGCCCCTAATATTCAGGGATTTTAACCGGGCATCTGCTGTATAACCTGCTAAATGTTTGCACGTTTTGCCTGAACTGGTTCTCTGAATGTCAGTTACAGTGTGTGAGCTCCACCTACTGGTAGGAATATCTTCTGCAGGTTATCACAAGATTTATGTATTGAATAAAGCATTCCATAATAACCTGTCATTCAGGCCTCCATTCATTGTCAATATATTTAAAAGACACCCAAGGAACAAGAGTAATTTAGTACACAGAGACAGAATCGTCAGTATATCTAAATGTATAGATTTGTAGGCTACGTGGTGTGAAACCACCATTTCTGACCAAAAGGTGAACAGAAAAATAACGAAACATTATGACACAATCTAGCGGTCAAACATGCATGATTGTGACGTTAAATGTGCGCTCCTTAAAACAAGGTGTATTGTACATATGTTATTATCATTATTTGGCAGCTTTTCATTGAGTTTGTCACAAGGTAAGCCTTTATAGGATAGCCTACCGCTTTATAGGCCTATAGCCTACCCGACCATGGTTGGAGAGACTGCATCTGAGCAAGCCAAGGTAAATCGGCATGAAGCCCCAGTAGAACAATAATTAAATGGCTATATAGAGTGATCAATTAAAGTATAAACTAACTTAACAGCAACTAAATCTGATGGGCCTATTGAACAAAAAGGTTAACCACAGATGCAGTACCTTGGCGCACGGCGCGACACAGGACGACAGTCATGTATTCCCGCACGGTTGATTAGGAGTGAATTTGCTCCCATGATGATGCGTCAGATTCTGCGTTTTCTCGCCCAATGGTCAAGTTGCCTGTGAAGACGCGGACATTGCGACAGTCTTTTTATGCATAGGCTTAGGCTATTGCCATTTTCATTGGGCAGATTTGACCACCTAGGACTCGGGTGACAGGGTATCTATCTTCTGCTGTATATCAGTAATGTGGAATATTGAAAGCTGTATAAAGAGACAGGACAAGGAGGGAGTGAGCTCACACCTTTCTTGAGTTATAGGCTAATTATACAGAAAAATAATTTATTTCTGACACAAATACAACCTGTACTGTATGTAGCCATCATTTATACATGTGTTTAGACGGGTCGCCAATATAAACCTGCGCCAAAAAATGTATCCAAATGAACCCTCAAGTGTGACGCACTCCAAGTGGCCAAACATAAAAGCAAGCACCAGGACACTGACTTCGACAATTTTGCACATTTCCACACTGAGCTCAGTGGGCCTTATCCTTGGCATTTGAGTGTCACCTCAACACTCGCCGCTGCAGTGTGCACACGACTGGATTTGAATAGCCCGTTTGCCCAGGGGAGTTAGATTATGGTCCACCTCCAGCCTTGGAGTAAATAATAACCTACGGAAAGTGAACCAACAAACTACAAATCCACAAATCCATAGGGTTAAGGTTAGGGTGAGGGTTTAGGGTAGGGTCGTCCGAAGGATATCATATTCCATAAACTGACCCCGAGCGTAATAATCAACGCCACGCACTCAAAAGGTTTAGGTCCATGGTTGCCATGGTTGTTGATTGGGCAGGTTTGGGTGTCAGTTAGTGGGTACTGGGTAGCCTATCTATCTGCATTCAGAAATGTGAAATATTGACTGTTTAAAGAAACGATTGTTTCAAATGGGTGATTCTGTACGATTATACAGAAACAGATTAATCATGCGTCTGACACTATTATAAAGATGATTTACAATAACCCACATCGTCATTTCGAATTGTCCGTTTATATTTGCAGTCTATATAGGCCCACCCGCGCCCCCGCTTTATGATTTTAAATAAATTCACCAAAAAATGCCCAGCCATTGTGACGCATTCCAGTGGGCAAACATGCATTGTGACGTTTTTATTAAGCAAGCACAAAACATAGATGCTAGACCGATTTCGCCAGTGTTGCAGATGTTTGCGCTGAGGTCGTCTTTCCGAAACCCAAGCTGAGCCGGTTTGCGCAAGGTAAATCGGGCTCTAGTCCTGGCCTTGGAGTAAATAGGCCTTCGAAAGTAAACTTAACAAACTAAACCTAACCTACAAATCAACTTCAACCCAATGTAGTAGGCCTATTGCACTAGTCTCACTAAATCAGACTCGAGAGATGTAGGCTATATAATTTATAGGATGGAGTTTTGATAGGGCAGATTAGTGGGCCACATCTGGGCCGACCATTTGATGTCAGCTTGTGGGTATGCTAGGTATCTGGGACTTCTATATCAGAACATGCAATATTGATATAGAGAGAAAAAACATGTTTTAAAAAGAAAGGAAGAAAGAAATGTCTGTTCAAGTACATGAGAGATCACTGTGTTTCTGTCTCATTATCCAGACATAAGAAAACTTCGAAAGACCATAGACTCATCATGGATACCACTCCCGTGAGTACTCAAACTATAGTGACTATAAGACTATACTGTACTTGTCTCAGAATGACCCCTGAACTTCAAAGACACTGAATAACAGTTCCTGAGAGTTCCTGTCTCATAGTGAAATGCCAAGGTTCAGTGCTTTTTCAACTGACAACATTTCAACAAGCAATAGGTCTTTGCCAGGTTCTTTGGATGTTACTTAGGCTTTAAGAACATAGATTATCCTCTGAATCTTAGACTCTACTAAAATGTGGACTTGATTTGTTTTGCTAAGGACCGGGGGGGACGGTATCCTAATGATGGCCAAGGTGGGCCACATGAAGCCCACCATCACACACAAGACAACCATGAAGGTAAGACTTACACACACTCTTACACACACTCAAGGATTGATGCTCCCTTATCGAAGTGAAGACTGACTGAGAGAGCCTCTCCTCTTATCCTTTTTCACAGGGAGGAGCTGTTGGAGACAGTTGGATGGGGTGACACCGATGAATGTCACCCACAATTATAATCCGACGATAAACCATTACCATTATTATGGTCCTTGTCAACATCACGGCCCACCAACATCAGGGGAGCAAGGTTAGTCTACACTATTACAGTGGGAAAAACTAAGGACAAGACTGACCAGCAAACCCATGTTGAAATTCAATTGGTTACAGTTGGGGTTAGAGTTAAATGTTTGGTAAAAGGTTGGGGTTAGGAGTCAGGCTGTCAATGGGATGCTGGTCAGGATGGAAGACCCCTTTAGCCACTCCCCTATTACTGATCAGTAGACATGGTGATGCTTTATCGTTGCAGTTCCACAGGGCTTTGTTGTCTAATTTGGTTTATCTTCCTCTATTAGTGAGCCCTACACCACAGACAGGCGTCCAGGCGCATGGACCCGCCTCATCACCCCTCCCTGGACCTCTGACAAAGTAAGGGCTTTTCACAACAACATTAACCTCATCTTCACAGAGATAGATATATTGCTATTTGCTATTGTAATTGGGTTTAGGTGCAACTCAAAAACGAATAATTCTTAAGAATGTCTTCCTCCCTGGCCTGTTAAACAACCTGATGTGCTTTCTCTGTTCTAGTGATGAGATGATGGCTTTGGGGTGCCTGGCGATCCAGGCACACTATTTTCTAGGCCTGCTCTGCAGGCAGAATACCATTGCCCAGGTAGCGTCTCACACAGCATACGTTACCCGAACACTAACCCCAATGAGTATGATGAATGTGGTGGTGATATGATGGTGATGAATAATGACATTTGTATTGATACAGTAAAATGCATAGAGTGTCTGTTCAGGATATTTTGGACGTTTGTATAATATGTGTCATGAACCTGTTACTAGCTAGGAGTTTCATTTTTGTGGACTCATTGTGCTTGTCTTTTACTCTGCCATACTGTAGTCCCTCCCAGTCACAGCCCCTGGAGTCCCTGACACAGCTCCCCAGAGAGACCAGGAGGAGGCTGTACTACTAGCAGCACGCCAGAGGGACCAGGAGGAGGCTGTCCTACTGGCAACTCCCCAGAAGGACCAGGAGGAGGCTGTCCTACTGGCTGCTCCCCAGAGGGACCAGGAGGTTGTCCTCCTAGTGGCAGCTCCCCAGAGGGTCCAGGAGGCTGTCCTCCTTTTGGATGCTCCCCAGAAGGATGAGAAGGAGGCTGTCCTCCTACTTGCAGCTCCCCAGAGGGACCAGGAGGCTGTCCTCCTTTTGGATGCTCCCCAGAGAGACCAGGAGGTTGTCCTCCTTTTGGATGCTCCCCAGAGGGATGAGAAGGAGACTGTCCTCCTTTTGGATGCTCCACAAAGGGACCAGGAGGCTGTCCTCCTTTTGGATGCTCCCCAGAGGGATGAGAAGGAGACTGTCCTCCTACTTGCAGCTCACCAGAGGGACCAGGAGGAGGCTGTCCTACTGGCAACTCCCCAGAAGGACCAGGAGGAGGCTGTCCTACTGGCTGCTCCCCAGAGGGACCAAGAGGTTGTCCTCCTAGTGGCAGCTCCCCAGAGGGACCAGGAGGCTGTCTTCCTTTTGGATGCTCCACAGAGGGACCAGGAGGAGGCTGTCCAACTGGTAGCTCCCCAGAGGGACCAAGAGGAGGCTGTCCTAGTGGCAGCTCCCCAGAGGGACCAGGAGGTTGTCCTCCTTTTGGATGCTCCCCAGAGGGACCAGGAGGCTGTCCTCCTTTTGGATGCTCCCCAGAGGGATGAAAATGAGACTGTCCTCCTACTGGCAGTTCCCCAGAGGGACCAGGAGCAGGCTGTCCTACTGGCAGCTCCCCAAAGGGACCAGGAGGAGGCCGTCCTACTGGCAACTCCCCAGAGGGACCAGGAGGAGGCTATCCTACTGGCTGCTCCCCAGAGGGACCAGGAGGCTGTCCTACTGGCAGCTCCCCAAAGGGTTGAGGAGGAGCCCATGAACTACTCATATATGTGGGATGTGGAGATGGGTGGGATTGCCCCAGGTGGCCACATGATCGCTCCTAGGATGGCTGTAAGTGGACAGGTTGAGCCTCTTCAGCTTGGCGCTGTCCCAAAGAGGCGCTCACGGCTTCCCAAAGTAAGTGCCCCGCCCAGATTATACACAGAGGTATGAGCAGGACTGAGATCCAGCTGCACCCAGAGGTCCACATTTCAGCACACAGAGCTCCCTCCGTTGGTGTAGGACACCATACACATCTCTACCCCATGAATCACAACTTCATTAGAATAGGCAATGTGTAGCTCACTCGAGGGGGTGGTTTCCAGAACATAGATTAAGCCTAGTCCCTGACTAAATCACACTTATAATGGAGAATCTCCATTGAAGATGCTTTTCAGTCTAGGATTTCGCTCAATCTATGTTCGGGAAACCAGCCCTAGACGTATAGCTCACTCTTTCCTTATCCTTTATTATCCTTTATCTCTCGACCATCACATTAATGCTGTCAAATGATAAGCAGTGCCATGTTATTGATCAGAGTGTGTCCTATTTTGATTGCTCGGCTGGTCTATTGCAGACCTATCCTGCATCACCACCTCCACCACCTCAGGTGAATCCTGGTCCGGGATTTTACGCCCGAAGAAAAGGTGATTGTTTATGAGTGGTCACTGTTGCTGAGTTCCTAACAAATGTAGTGTCTTTAAGGGGTAACGAGGGTCAACAATATGAATACTGTTTGTCGTATATTGAAACTGAGCTTCACGTCATGCTGTTCTGAGCAGAGGTTTTCCTTCTTCACAGACGTGCGGACCAGGTACGTGGATTTTGTGAGCCTAGCTCAACAGGCGGCCCTTAGCCAGCCAGCTAGGCCCACGGAGGCTGAGAGCAGCAAGCCAGGGAGTGGGACCCTGCTGGAGACCCAGGCCAAGAAGAGCTGGTACAGCTGGCTCTTCAGGGAGAAAAAGAAGGAGGCGTTCCTACCGGACGATGACTATAAACCTGTAAGAAATCTGCTCATCATAAACCTGTAGGGAAATCTCAATGAACTGATACACAAAATCCATTTTTGTCCATTTTGCATTTGGAAGCATTTGTCCAGGGAGGGATTTTGTATCATGGGTGCTGTTAAGTATGGTTGAATGTAGAAAAAAGTCAAAGGTGTATACTGTTCTCATCCTTCCTCAGCATGTCTTTGATAAGACCCTGGACAGATGGGTGGACACCAGCAAGCCTGAGGGGGAGGTATTCACTTTTAACTGTAATTTCTAAAGCAGTTGTATTTATTTATTCAACCTTTTCCTATTCAGGTTAGTCTCATTGAGCTGAGTTTTCTCCAAGACAGACTTTGTTTCTATTTTTCACAGAGAAACCTTCCACCACCTCCGCCTTTGGCTCCTCCACCAACAACAGCTATTCCGAGGACGGCCACCCTGAACATGGTGCCTATGATAGCTGTGAAGCCTGGTGGTCTAGGGGACTCCAGCCCTCCTCCTCCTCCAACCCCAGTCAACTCTAGGATAGCAAGTAAATATTACAAGCCTCATGTAGCCTTAACTCCTTCTAATGGATCAGCCAGTCATGACTGTGATGATGATGATGATGAGGACGAAGATGAGGATAATGATTATGATGATGTGATCATATTTCCCTACTAATGATGATGTGATCATATTTCCCTACTAACAGCACGTCCAGGTGGTAGTAAGTACCCCACCCTCCTCTACCCCTGTGTGAGTGCTGTCACAGCTCCAAGCCAGGGCCCTGCACCGCTGCTGCTGGACCTGGCATCCCTGATGAGACCCATCCCTTTGCCTGCGGGGGGTCAGTATTAATTTCAACCATAAGTGTCCTCTCTTTACTCTGCTAGAAGCCTGATGTGCTGGTGACCTGAGAACAACTCCCACCATTTTGAATATCTAGCTTCTTGACAGGCTTCACTCCTTATTCTGCCTAAGCCATTCATAACTGTGTGATGATCTCTTGCTAACACACCCAGGTTTGATGCCGATTAACTTGGACCACGCATCGATGATGACGCCCAGCTCTGTGCCATTCCCACTCGAGAGTCAGTATTCATTTGAGTAATAGGTTTTCTCTCTTCTCTTCCACAAGCCTGATAGGCTGGTGATCTAAGGCAGGGGTTCTCAACCTTTTGCAAGCTGGGCCCCCCCAAAGCTGGTTCATTGCAGTTGGGGCCCCCCCTCCTCCCGGCGCCACCCCCCCCCCCCCCCCTTCCCGGCGCCACCCCCACTACACCACCTTGCATAGATAGATAGATAGATAGCCCTAGGCTAGGCTATTATTGTTAGGCCCACACTATTATTATTATTATTATTATTATTATTATTATTATTATTATCATCATCAGTAGCGGTAGGTAGGCCTATTATCATTACTAGGCTATTGTTATAATTGGCAGTAGCACCAGACTTCTAATGTGAGCTTGCAGGCATTATTATTATTATGAGTAGTGGTAGGCCTATTATCATTACTAGGCTATTGCTATATAATTATATGAGGTTACATGCCTTATTGTTGTTGTTATTATTATCATTATCATCATCATCAGTAGGCCTATTATCATTACTAGGCTACTGCTATAATTGGGAATTGGCACCAGACCTCTGATATGAATTTATGCTTTATTATTGTTATTATTACTAGGCCTAATAGTAGGCATATCATCTGCATTTTTTACAGAAGCTTGCAGGTTGGCGATGTTAATGTGAGACCTGAGCCTGCTTTGCCTTGCAAAGATCCTCAATTCTTGGCGCAATGTCTGATAAACATCGCCTCAAATCATCCTTGATTTGTGCACGATTGCGGTATTTGCGGTATTTCATTCATCGTACCTTCGAAGCTTTTTTTGCAGCTGGTGGTGCGTCGGTTGCCTTGTTGGTCCTCACTAGAAATCTCTCCATTTTTGTTTGGTTTTGAAATAATTTGGATGTGGATTAGTTGTGTTTTCAATAAAGTTTAGGCTATGACGTAACGATGTGTGCGTGTGTGGCTATGTTGAGAGACTAGTATCGGGGGCTAATCAGTCGGGACTTAGGCACGATCTTTAATACAACAGTACACAATAACGATTTTGCAGGCAATGCAGATTTTATTTTAAGACTTAACAATTGTAGTCCTTTGTGAGTGGGTGAGTGTGTGTGTGTCTTAGTCGCGTGGGTCGTATAGTTGTGTTGCAACACGGTGAAAAAGTTGCTAGCTAGTTAGCTAAGTGCACGCCTAGCAGTTAAAAAAATTACTGGGCTAGGGCTGAGATGGGAATAATCTTTAAGACTGTTTGTGGGGTTAGTCTTTAAAAAGACTGTTTGTGGGGTTAGTCTTTAAAAAGACTGTTTGGGTGTTGAAGTATAGGCCTAAGTAAATCGATATCGAGATTGATAACAGATAGACTAGCGAGAGTTGGCACAAGCGAACTTGGCAAGATACTAGACTAGAGTGAATGGAGCTACGACGCGTGTGCAGACGCTTATATAGTAGCACTTACGTGACGTTGCGTCACAGGCTCAAAATACTACCCCCTGTATTGGTAGATTTGAAATGAAACTGTGTGGTTGATTTGTTTGTGTGTTATAATAGTCCAACCACTTGCATTTCGACATGAGGGGGAATCTGTTGCATCTCATTTGTAGGTCTACTAATAGCCAGTGAGTCCGTG
Organism: Argentina silus; assembly: GCF_951799395.1. Classification (NCBI taxonomy): domain Eukaryota; kingdom Metazoa; phylum Chordata; class Actinopteri; order Argentiniformes; family Argentinidae; genus Argentina; species Argentina silus. The sequence goes on from NC_139667.1 coordinate 14,941,531, forward strand.
ATTTTTCGTGTTTTATTTATTTATTTATTTTCCCCCTCCCATCCTGTAGCCTACTCGCGCCCCCCCGGGAGAGGGGGGCGCGCCCCACCGGTTGAGAACCACTGATCTAAGGCATCTCTATTTAATGGTGGACTTTAACGGTGGACTCATCATTCCCATGAATGATGTTATGCCAGTCAATGCCCCCCTTATGAATATGACAATAGTTTGTCAGCAGGCTTCTTGACAACAATCTACAGCCCCTGGTCAAAGCCCCTGTAGACTTCAAATCATTTCAGTTTGAGCTGAGTTACAGTATGGTAGCCAGGGCTGTTTTGACAGTGATGTTTTGTTCTTTCCTCGGCAGCTCCTGAGGAATATGAGGAACCTGTGGAGACAATAGTCTGTGGTCCCTTCGGAGGCAATCCTCGACGCGTTATGGTAAGGTCAAGACCCTCTCAGCCATTCTGATAGAGACGGTTCAGTAGACAGTCGCTGAGGTCAGGAATTAACACCAGGGGGAATGAATCTTGATTCATTGATACAATGCTGTCAACCCTCTTCACAATCCTGTTACATAAATACACATTTCAATATGTTCTCTCCTTTATTTATCCTCAGCTTCCTCGTAGACATCGTTAGATGTCCGCTTCCACGGTCCTTCCAACTGAGGTGTGTCTCGCTCGACAATCCAGCCCAGTTGAGCACTGTTGCAATGTTTTACTTCTTTCTGTGAATGTACCAAAAATATATATTTTTTTTAACTTTAGATTCTTTACAGTAATGTACAGTATGACTGAAGTAAGAGTGATGATAAATGACTTTCTCTTGCTTTCACAGGCCATCAAGGAGGAGGACAAAAAAAAAGGACAGCATTGAAAAATTGGAATAAAAAAGCATTCAATCATAACATACCGTCTCTCTCCCTCACTATGTGGAGTTAGGTTGCTTGTACTGTGGTGTTCATGCAAAGTCAGAAAGTCAAAATATCCGATTTAAAATGAACATGTTATTTTGATAGAGCTTCCTGTTGGTCGAACCTATTGGTCCTGATACTCTCAGAGTGGAAAACTCAGGCATCATCTTTCTACGAGTTTCCAAGTCTGAGATTTCCGAATGTCATGGTTCCAAGCGCACTGTCAAGGCAGGACGTTATCCCTCTTTTCTATTGCCTTTCACAGACCCACTTGTGTCCTGGAGTACTGAATGTTACAGACACAGGGTTGTGCTCATAATCATATCCATGGCAGGGGAGGCTGGTGGAGGTAGAAATCGGAGGACGGGCTCATTGTAATGCATGCAACGGAATGAGGAATGGTATCAAACATCCTGATTTCTCCCTCCACTGATCCATGGGATATGGATTTGCTTACACGCTTCTGTAAGATGCTGACCCTCTGAGAGAATACAGGGATGTAATTGACAGAGTATATTCATTGGCAGACAGATAGGTTACTTTATTTTCTTAGGCTTATTCAGCATGGGACATTAAAATGGGTTATTGGAGAGTTTGCCTCATAATAGAGTCTTGCACTAAGTCAAGCTTTAGACTTCAGAGGACAATGAACGGTTCACTTAAAAAGACTTTTGTCAATATCAGACTCGGGATATTGACAATGACAACTCCCAGAATGAAGTACATCATAGTACATAGTACATCACACACCCATATGGTTTGAGTGAGCTCACACCTTTCTTGAGTTATAGGCTAATCATACAGAAAAATAATTTATTTCTGACACAAATACAACCTGTACTGTATGTAGCCATCATTTATACATGTGTTTAGACGGGTCGCCAATATAAACCCACGCAAAAAAATGTATCCAAATGAACCCTCAAGTGTGACGCACTCCAAGTGGCCAAACATAAAAGCAAGCACCAGGACACTGACTTCGACAGTTTTGCACATTTCCACACTGAGCTCAGTGGGCCTTGTCCTTGGCATTTGAGTGTCACCTCAACACTCGCCGCTGCAGTGTGCACACGACTGGAGTTGAATAGCCCGTTTGCCCAGGGGAGGTAGATTATGGTCTACCTCCAGCCTTGGAGTAAATAATAACCTAAGAAAAGTGAACCAACAAACTACAAATCCACAAATCCATAGGGTTAAGGTTAGGGTGAGGGTTTAGGATAGGGTCGTCCGAAGGATATCATATTCTATAAACTGACCCCGAGCGTAATAATCAACGCCACGCACTCAAAAGGTTTAGGTCCATGGTTGCCATGGTTGTTGATTGGGCAGGTTTGGACATCTATAGCATTTGGGTGTCAGTTAGTGGGTACTGGGTAGCCTATCTATCTGCATTCAGAAATGTGAAATATTGACTGTTTAAAGAAACGATTGTTTCAGATGAGTGATTCTGTACGATTATACAGAAACAGATTAATCATGCGTCTGACACTATTATAAAGATGATTTACAATAACCCACGTCGTCATTTCGAATTGTCCGTTTATATTTGCAGTGTATATAGGCCCACCCGCGCCCCCGCTTTATGATTTTAAATAAATTCACCAAAAAATGCCCAGCCATTGTGACGCATTCCAGTGGCCAAACATGCATTGTGACGTTTTTATTAAGCAAGCACAAAACATAGATGCTAGACCGATTTCGCCAGTGTTGCAGATGTTTGCGCTGAGGTCGTCTTTCCGAAACCCAAGCTGAGCCGGTTTGCAGAAGGTAAGTCGGGCTCTAGTCCCGGCCTTGGAGTAAATAGGCCTTCGAAAGTAAACTTAACAAACTAAACCTAACCTACAAATCAACTTCAACCCAATGTAGTAGGCCTATTGCACTAGTCTCACTAAATCAGACTCGAGAGATGAGATTCTGGGTTGATCTTGAATCCGTTTTTTAAGATATAGGCTATATAATTTATAGGATGGAGTTTTGATTGGGCAGATTAGTGAGCCACATCTGGGCCGACCATTTGATGTCAGCTTGTGGGTATGCCAGGTATCTGGGACTTCTATATCAGACATGCAACATTGATATAGAGAGAAAAAACATGTTTTAAAAAGAAAGGAAGAAAGAAATGTCTGTTCAAGTACATGAGAGATCACTGTGTTTCTGTCTCATTATCCAGACATAAGAAAACTTCTAAAGACGATCCATAGACTCATCATGGATACCACTCCCGTGAGTACTCAAACTATAGTGACTATAAGACTATACTGTACTTGTCTCAGAATGACCCCTGAACTTCAAAGACACTGAATAACAGTTCCTGAGAGTTCCTGTCTCATAGTGAAATGCCAAGGTTCAGTGCTTTTTCAACTGACAACATTTCAACAAGCAATAGGTCTTTGCCAGGTTCTTTGGATGTTACTTAGGCTTTAAGAACATAGATTATCCTCTGAATCTTAGACTCTACTAAAATGTGGACTTGATTTGTTTTGCTAAGGACCGGGGGGGACGGTATCCTAATGATGGGCAAGGTGGGCCACATGAAGCCCACCATCACACACAAGAAAACCATGAAGGTAAGACTTACACACACTCTTACACACACTCAAGGATCGAAGTGAAGACTGACTGAGAGAGCCTCTCCTCTTATCCTTTTTCACAGGGAGGAGCTGTTGGAGACAGTTGGATGGGGTGACACCGATGAATGTCACCCACAATTATAATCCGACGATAAACCATTACCATTATTATGGTCCTTGTCAACATCACGGCCCACCAACATCAGGGGAGCAAGGTTAGTCTACACTATTACAGTGGGAAAAACTAAGGACAAGACTGACCAGCAAACCCATGTTGAAATTCCAAATTGATGACAATTTGGTTAGGGTTACAGTTGGGGTTAGAGTTAAATGTTTGGTAAAAGGTTGGGGTTAGGAGGATTTTTAGGTTTTGGCCAAGTCAGGCTGTCAATGGGATGCTGGTCAGGATGGAAGACCCCTTTAGCCACTCCCCTATTACTGATCAGTAGACATGGTGATGCTTTATCGTTGCAGTTCCAGAGGGCTTTGTTGTCTAATTTGGTTTATCTTCCTCTATTAGTGAGCCCTACACCACAGACAGGCGTCCAGGCGCAGGGACCCGCCTCATCACCCCTCCCTGGACCTCTGACAAAGTAAGGGCTTTTCATAACAACATTAACCTCATCTTCACAGAGATAGATATATTGCTATTTGCTATTGTAATTGGGTTTAGGTGCAACTCAAAAACGAATAATTCTTAAGAATGTCTTTCTCCCCGGCCTGTTAAACAACCTGATATGCTTTCTCTGTTCTAGTGATGAGATGATGGCTTTGGGGTGCCTGGCGATCCAGGCACACTATTTTCTAGGCCTGCTCTGCAGGCAGAATACCATTGCCCAGGTAGCGTCTCACACAGCATACGTTACCCTAACACTAACCCCAATGAGTATGATGAATGTGGTGGTGATATGATGGTGATGAATAATGACATTTGTATTGATACAGTAAAATGCATAGAGTGTCTGTTCAGGATATTTTGGACGTTTGTATAATATGTGTCATGAACCTGTTACTAGCTAGGAGTTTCATTTTTGTGGACTCATTGTGCTTGTCTTTTACTCTGCCATACTGTAGTCCCTCCCAGTCACAGCCCCTGGAGTCCCTGACACAGCTCCCCAGAGAGACCAGGAGGAGGCTGTCTTACTAGCAGCTCGCCAGAGGGACCAGGAGGAGGCTGTCCTACTGGCAACTCCCCAGAAGGACCAGGAGGAGGCTGTCCTACTGGCTGCTCCCCAGAGGGACCAGGAGGTTGTCCTCCTAGTGGCAGCTCCCCAGAGGGTCCAGGAGGCTGTCCTCCTTTTGGATGCTCCCCAGAAGGATGAGAAGGAGGCTGTCCTCCTACTTGCAGCTCCCCAGAGGGACCAGGAGGCTGTCCTCCTTTTGGATGCTCCCCAGAGAGACCAGGAGGTTGTCCTCCTTTTGGATGCTCCCCAGAGGGATGAGAAGGAGACTGTCCTCCTTTTGGATGCTCCACAAAGGGACCAGGAGGCTGTCCTCCTTTTGGATGCTCCCCAGAGGGATGAGAAGGAGACTGTCCTCCTACTTGCAGCTCACCAGAGGGACCAGGAGGAGGCTGTCCTACTGGCAACTCCCCAGAAGGACCAGGAGGAGGCTGTCCTACTGGCTGCTCCCCAGAGGGACCAAGAGGTTGTCCTCCTAGTGGCAGCTCCCCAGAGGGTCCAGGAGGCTGTCCTCCTTTTGGATGCTCCCCAGAGGGATGAGAAGGAGGCTGTCCTCCTACTTGCAGCTCCCCAGAGGGACCAAGAGGCTGTCCTCCTTTTGGATGCTCCCCAGAGAGACCAGGAGGTTGTCCTCCTTTTGGATGCTCCCCAGAGGGATGAGAAGGAGACTGTCCTCCTTTTGTATGCTCCCCAAAGGGACCAGGAGGCTGTCCTCCTTTTGGATGCTCCCCAGAGGGATGAGAAGGAGACTGTCCTACTGGCAACTCCCCAGAGGGACCAGGAGGAGGCTGTCCTATTCGCAGCTCCCCAGAGGGACCAAGAGGTTGTCCTTCTAGTGGCAGCTCCCCAGAGGGACGAAGAGGTTGTCCTCCTAGTGGCAGCTCCCCAGAGGGACCAGGAGGCTGTCTTCCTTTTGGATGCTCCACAGAGGGACCAGGAGGAGGCTGTCCAACTGGTAGCTCCCCAGAGGGACCAAGAGGAGGCTGTCCTAGTGGCAGCTCCCCAGAGGGACCAGGAGGTTGTCCTCCTTTTGGATGCTCCCCAGAGGGACCAGGAGGCTGTCCTCCTTTTGGATGCTCCCCAGAGGGATGAAAATGAGACTGTCCTCCTACTGGCAGCTCCCCAGAGGGACCAAGAGCAAGCTGTCCTACTGGCAGCTCCCCAAAGGGACCAGGAGGAGGCTGTCCTACTGGCAACTCCCCAGAGGGACCAGGAGGAGGCTAACCTACTAGCTGCTCCCCAGAGTGACCAGGAGGCTGTCCTACTGACAGCTCCCCAAAGGGTTGAGGAGGAGCCCATGAACTACTCATATATGTGGGATGTGGAGATGGGTGGGATTGCCCCAGGTGGCCACATGATCGCTCCTAGGATGGCTGTAAGTGGACAGGTTGAGCCTCTTCAGCTTGGCGCTGTCCCAAAGAGGCGCCCACGGCTTCCCAAAGTAAGTGCCCCGCCCAGATTATACACAGAGGTATGAGCAGGACTGAGATCCAGCTGCACCCAGAGGTCCACATTTCAGATAGATTATAGCAGCACACAGAGCTCCCTCCGTTGGTGTAGGACACCATACACATCTCTACCCCATGAATCACAACTCCATTAGAATAGGCAATGTGTAGCTCACTCGAGGGGGTGGTTTCCAGAACATAGATTAAGCCCAGTCCCTGACTATATCACACTTATAATGGAGAATCTCCATTGAAGATGCTTTTCAGTCTAGGATTTCGCTCAATCTATGTTCGGGAAACCAGCCCTAGATGTATAGCTCACTCTTTCCTTATCCTTTATTATCCTTTATCTCTCGACCATCACATTAATGCTGTCAAATGATAAGCAGTGCCATGTTATTGATCAGAGTGTGTCCTATTTTGATTGCTCGACTGATGTCTATTGCAGACCTATCCTGCATCACCACCTCCACCACCTCAGGTGAATCCTGGTCCGGGATTTTACGCCCGAAGAAAAGGTGATTGTTTATGAGTGGTCACTGTTGCTGAGTTCCTAACAAATGTAGTGTCTTTAAGGGGTAACGAGGGTCAACAATATGAATACTGTCTGTCGTATATTGAAACTGAGCTTCACGTCATGCTGTTCTGAGCAGAGGTTTTCCTTCTTCACAGACGTGCGGACCAGGTACGTGGATTTTGTGAGCCTAGCTCAACAGGCGGCCCTTAGCCAGCCAGCTAGGCCCACGGAGGCTGAGAGCAGCAAGCCAGGGAGTGGGACCCTGCTGGAGACCCAGGCCAAGAAGAGTTGGTACAGCTGGCTCTTCAGGGAGAAAAAGAAGGAGGCGTTCCTACCGGACGATGACTATAAACCTGTAAGAAATCTGCTCATCATAAACCTGTAGGGAAATCTCAATGAACTGATACACAAAATCCATTTTTGTCCATTTTGCATTTGGAAGCATTTGTCCAGGGAGGGATTTTGTATCATGGGTGCTGTTAAGTATGGTTGAATGTAGAAAAAAGTCAAAGGTGTATACTGTTCTCATCCTTCCTCAGCATGTCTTTGATAAGACCCTGGACAGATGGGTGGACACCAGCAAGCCTGAGGGGGAGGTATTCACTTTTAACTGTAATTTCTAAAGCAGTTGTATTTATTTATTCAACCTTTTCCTATTCAGGTTAGTCTCATTGAGCTGAGTTTTCTCCAAGACAGACTTTGTTTCTATTTTTCACAGAGAAACCTTCCACCACCTCCGCCTTTGGCTCCTCCACCAACAACAGCTATTCCGAGGACGGCCACCCTGAACATGGTGCCTATGATAGCTGTGAAGCCTGGTGGTCTAGGGGACTCCAGCCCTCCTCCTCCTCCAACCCCAGTCAACTCTAGGAGAGCAAGTAAATATTACAAGCCTCATGTAGCCTTAACTCCTTCTAATGGATCAGCCAGTCATGACTGTGATGATGATGATGATGATGATGAGGAAGAAGATGAGGATAATGATTATGATAATGTGATCATATTTCCCTACTAATGATGATGTGATCAATTTCCCTACTAACAGCACGTCCAGGTGGTAGTAAGTACCCCACCCTCCTCTACCCCTGTGTGAGTGCTGCCACAGCTCCAAGCCAGGGCCCTGCACCGCTGCTGCTGGACCTGGCATCCCTGATGAGACCCCTCCCTTTGCCTGCGGGGGGTCAGTATTGATTTCAACCATAAGTGTCCTCTCTTTACTCTGCTAGAAGCCTGATGTGCTGGTGACCTGAGAACAACTCCCACCATTTTGAATATCTAGCTTCTTGACAGGCTTCACTCCTTATTCTGCCTAAGCCATTCATAACTGTGTGATGATCTCCTGCTAACACACCCAGGTTTGATGCCGATTAACTTGGACCACGCATCGATGATGACGCCCAGCTCTGTGCCATTCCCACTCGAGAGTCAGTATTCATTTGAGTAATAGGTTTTCTCTCTTCTCTTCCACAAGCCTGATAGGCTGGTGATCTAAGGCATCTCTATTTAATGGTGGACTTTAACGGTGGACTCATCATTCCCATGAATGATGTTATGCCAGTCAATGCCCCCCTTATGAATATGACAATAGTTTGTCAGCAGGCTTCTTGACAACAATCTACAGCCCCTGGTCAAAGCCCCTGTAGACTTCAAATCATTTCAGTTTGAGCAGTATGGTAGCCAGGGCTGTTTTGAACAGACAGTGATGTTTTGTTCTTTCCTCGGCAGCTCCTGAGGAATACGAGGAACCTGTGGAGACAATAGTCTGTGGTCCCTTCGGAGGCAATCCTCGACGCGTTATGGTAAGGTCAAGACCCTCTCAGCCATTCTGATAGAGACGGTTCAGTAGACAGTCGCTGAGGTCAGGAATTAACACCAGGGGGAATGAATCTTGATTCATTGATACAATGCTGTCAACCCTCTTCACAATCCTGTTACATAAATACACATTTCAATATGTTCTCTCCTTTATTTATCCTCAGCTTCCTCGTAGACATCGTTAGATGTCCGCTTCCACGGTCCTTCCAACTGAGGTGTGTCTCGCTCGACAATCCAGCCCAGTTGAGCACTGTTGCAATGTTTTACTTCTTTCTGTGAATGTACCAAAAATATATTTATTTTTTTAACTTTAGATTCTTTACAGTAATGTACAGTATGACTGAAGTAAGAGTGATGATAAATGACTTTCTCTTGCTTTCACAGGCCATCAAGGAGGAGGACAAAAAAAAAGGACAGCATTGAAAAATTGGAATAAAAAAGCATTCAATCATAACATACCGTCTCTCTCCCTCACTATGTGGAGTTAGGTTGCTTGTACTGTGGTGTTCATGCAAAGTCAGAAACTCAAAATATCCGATTTAAAATGAACATGTTATTTTCATAGAGCTTCCTGTTGGTCGAACCTATTGGTTCTGATACTCTCAGAGTGGAAAACTCAGGCATCATCTTTCTACGAGTTTCCAAGTCTGAGATTTCCGAATGTCATGGTTCCAAGCGCACTGTGAAGGCAGGACGTTATCCCTCTTTTCTATTGCCTTTCACAGACCCACTTGTGTCCTGGAGTACTGAATGTTACAGACACAGGGTTGTGCTCATAATCATATCCATGGCAGGGGAGGCTGGTGGAGGTAGAAATCGGAGGACGGGCTCATTGTAATGCATGCAACGGAATGAGGAATGGTATCAAACATCCTGATTTCTCCCTCCACTGATCCATGGGATATGGATTTGCTTACACGCTTCTGTAAGATGCTGATCCTCTGAGAGAATACAGGGATGTAATTGACAGAGTATATTCATTGGCAGACAGATAGGTTACTTTATTTTCTTAGGCTTATTCAGCATGGGACATTAAAATGGGTTATTGGAGAGTTTGCCTCATAATAGAGTCTTGCACTAAGTCAAGCTTTAGACTTCAGAGGACAATAAACGGTTCACTTAAAAAGACTTTTGTCAATATCAGACTCGGGATATTGACAATGACAACTCCCAGAATGAATAGTACATCACACACCCATGTACAACCTGTACTGTATGTAGCCATCATTTATTTAGTATTTAATGCTATAATCGCACTGTCTGCCTTACCTTTTTGCACCTCACCTAACTGCAAAGACATTTACAACTGCACCTCGCCTGTATAAAATGCTGCTAATGTTGTATGTTGTATGTGTATGTTATGTGTGATACCCCTATGTCTGTATGCTACTTGGAACCTGAATTTCCCCCTGGGATAAATAAAGTTTCTATCTATCTATCTATCTATCTACATGTGTTTAGACGGGTCGCCAATATAAACCCGCGCAAATTTTTTTATCCAAATGAACCCTCAAGTGTGACGCACTCCAAGTGGCCAAACATAAAAGCAAGCACCACTACACTGACTTCGACAGTTTTGCACATTTCCACACTGAGCTCAGTGGGCCTTATCCTTGGCATTTGAGTGTCACCTCAACACTCGCCGCTGCAGTGTGCACACGACTGGAGTTGAATAACCCGTTTGCCCAGGGGAGTTAGATTATGGTCTACCTCCAGCCTTGGAGTAAATAATAACCTAAGAAAAGTGAACCAACAAACTACAAATCCACAAATCCATAGGGTTAAGGTTAGGGTGAGGGTTTAGGATAGGGTCGTCCGAAGGATATCATATTCTATAAACTGACCCCGAGCGTAATAATCAACGCCACGCACTCAAAAGGTTTAGGTCCATGGTTGCCATGGTTGTTGATTGGGCAGGTTTGGACATTTATCGCATTTGGGTGTCAGTTAGTGGGTACTGGGTAGCCTATCTATCTGCATTCAGAAATGTGAAATATTGACTGTTTAAAGAAACGATTGTTTCAGATGAGTGATTCTGTACGATTATACAGAAACAGATTAATCATGCGTCTGACACTATTATAAAGATGATTTACAATAACCCACATCGTCATTTCGAATTGTCCGTTTATATTTGCAGTGTATATAGGCCCACCCGCGCCCCCGCTTTATGATTTTAAATAAATTCACCAAAAAATGCCCAGCCATTGTGACGCATTCCAGTGGCCAAACATGCATTGTGACGTTTTTATTAAGCAAGCACAAAACATAGATGCTAGACCGATTTCGCCAGTGTTGCAGATGTTTGCGCTGAGGTCGTCTTTCCGAAACCCAAGCTGAGCCGGTTTGCAGAAGGTAAGTCGGGCTCTAGTCCCGGCCTTGGAGTAAATAGGCCTTCGAAAGTAAACTTAACAAACTAAACCTAACCTACAAATCAACTTCAACCCAATGTAGTAGGCCTATTGCACTAGTCTCACTAAATCAGACTCGAGAGATGAGATTCTGGGTTGATCTTGAATCCGTTTTTTAAGATATAGGCTATATAATTTATAGGATGGAGTTTTGATTGGGCAGATTAGTGAGCCACATCTGGGCCGACCATTTGATGTCAGCTTGTGGGTATGCCAGGTATCTGGGACTTCTATATCAGACATGCAACATTGATATAGAGAGAAAAAACATGTTTTAAAAAGAAAGGAAGAAAGAAATGTCTGTTCAAGTACATGAGAGATCACTGTGTTTCTGTCTCATTATCCAGACATAAGAAAACTTCTAAAGACGATCCATAGACTCATCATGGATACCACTCCCGTGAGTACTCAAACTATAGTGACTATAAGACTATACTGTACTTGTCTCAGAATGACCCCTGAACTTCAAAGACACTGAATAACAGTTCCTGAGAGTTCCTGTCTCATAGTGAAATGCCAAGGTTCAGTGCTTTTTCAACTGACAACATTTCAACAAGCAATAGGTCTTTGCCAGGTTCTTTGGATGTTACTTAGGCTTTAAGAACATAGATTATCCTCTGAATCTTAGACTCTACTAAAATGTGGACTTGATTTGTTTTGCTAAGGACCGGGGGGGACGGTATCCTAATGATGGGCAAGGTGGGCCACATGAAGCCCACCATCACACACAAGAAAACCATGAAGGTAAGACTTACACACACTCTTACACACACTCAAGGATCGAAGTGAAGACTGACTGAGAGAGCCTCTCCTCTTATCCTTTTTCACAGGGAGGAGCTGTTGGAGACAGTTGGATGGGGTGACACCGATGAATGTCACCCACAATTATAATCCGACGATAAACCATTACCATTATTATGGTCCTTGTCAACATCACGGCCCACCAACATCAGGGGAGCAAGGTTAGTCTACACTATTACAGTGGGAAAAACTAAGGACAAGACTGACCAGCAAACCCATGTTGAAATTCCAAATTGATGACAATTTGGTTAGGGTTACAGTTGGGGTTAGAGTTAAATGTTTGGTAAAAGGTTGGGGTTAGGAGGATTTTTAGGTTTTGGCCAAGTCAGGCTGTCAATGGGATGCTGGTCAGGATGGAAGACCCCTTTAGCCACTCCCCTATTACTGATCAGTAGACATGGTGATGCTTTATCGTTGCAGTTCCAGAGGGCTTTGTTGTCTAATTTGGTTTATCTTCCTCTATTAGTGAGCCCTACACCACAGACAGGCGTCCAGGCGCAGGGACCCGCCTCATCACCCCTCCCTGGACCTCTGACAAAGTAAGGGCTTTTCATAACAACATTAACCTCATCTTCACAGAGATAGATATATTGCTATTTGCTATTGTAATTGGGTTTAGGTGCAACTCAAAAACGAATAATTCTTAAGAATGTCTTTCTCCCCGGCCTGTTAAACAACCTGATATGCTTTCTCTGTTCTAGTGATGAGATGATGGCTTTGGGGTGCCTGGCGATCCAGGCACACTATTTTCTAGGCCTGCTCTGCAGGCAGAATACCATTGCCCAGGTAGCGTCTCACACAGCATACGTTACCCTAACACTAACCCCAATGAGTATGATGAATGTGGTGGTGATATGATGGTGATGAATAATGACATTTGTATTGATACAGTAAAATGCATAGAGTGTCTGTTCAGGATATTTTGGACGTTTGTATAATATGTGTCATGAACCTGTTACTAGCTAGGAGTTTCATTTTTGTGGACTCATTGTGCTTGTCTTTTACTCTGCCATACTGTAGTCCCTCCCAGTCACAGCCCCTGGAGTCCCTGACACAGCTCCCCAGAGAGACCAGGAGGAGGCTGTCTTACTAGCAGCTCGCCAGAGGGACCAGGAGGAGGCTGTCCTACTGGCAACTCCCCAGAAGGACCAGGAGGAGGCTGTCCTACTGGCTGCTCCCCAGAGGGACCAGGAGGTTGTCCTCCTAGTGGCAGCTCCCCAGAGGGTCCAGGAGGCTGTCCTCCTTTTGGATGCTCCCCAGAAGGATGAGAAGGAGGCTGTCCTCCTACTTGCAGCTCCCCAGAGGGACCAGGAGGCTGTCCTCCTTTTGGATGCTCCCCAGAGAGACCAGGAGGTTGTCCTCCTTTTGGATGCTCCCCAGAGGGATGAGAAGGAGACTGTCCTCCTTTTGGATGCTCCACAAAGGGACCAGGAGGCTGTCCTCCTTTTGGATGCTCCCCAGAGGGATGAGAAGGAGACTGTCCTCCTACTTGCAGCTCACCAGAGGGACCAGGAGGAGGCTGTCCTACTGGCAACTCCCCAGAAGGACCAGGAGGAGGCTGTCCTACTGGCTGCTCCCCAGAGGGACCAAGAGGTTGTCCTCCTAGTGGCAGCTCCCCAGAGGGTCCAGGAGGCTGTCCTCCTTTTGGATGCTCCCCAGAGGGATGAGAAGGAGGCTGTCCTCCTACTTGCAGCTCCCCAGAGGGACCAAGAGGCTGTCCTCCTTTTGGATGCTCCCCAGAGAGACCAGGAGGTTGTCCTCCTTTTGGATGCTCCCCAGAGGGATGAGAAGGAGACTGTCCTCCTTTTGTATGCTCCCCAAAGGGACCAGGAGGCTGTCCTCCTTTTGGATGCTCCCCAGAGGGATGAGAAGGAGACTGTCCTACTGGCAACTCCCCAGAGGGACCAGGAGGAGGCTGTCCTATTCGCAGCTCCCCAGAGGGACCAAGAGGTTGTCCTTCTAGTGGCAGCTCCCCAGAGGGACGAAGAGGTTGTCCTCCTAGTGGCAGCTCCCCAGAGGGACCAGGAGGCTGTCTTCCTTTTGGATGCTCCACAGAGGGACCAGGAGGAGGCTGTCCAACTGGTAGCTCCCCAGAGGGACCAAGAGGAGGCTGTCCTAGTGGCAGCTCCCCAGAGGGACCAGGAGGTTGTCCTCCTTTTGGATGCTCCCCAGAGGGACCAGGAGGCTGTCCTCCTTTTGGATGCTCCCCAGAGGGATGAAAATGAGACTGTCCTCCTACTGGCAGCTCCCCAGAGGGACCAAGAGCAAGCTGTCCTACTGGCAGCTCCCCAAAGGGACCAGGAGGAGGCTGTCCTACTGGCAACTCCCCAGAGGGACCAGGAGGAGGCTAACCTACTAGCTGCTCCCCAGAGTGACCAGGAGGCTGTCCTACTGACAGCTCCCCAAAGGGTTGAGGAGGAGCCCATGAACTACTCATATATGTGGGATGTGGAGATGGGTGGGATTGCCCCAGGTGGCCACATGATCGCTCCTAGGATGGCTGTAAGTGGACAGGTTGAGCCTCTTCAGCTTGGCGCTGTCCCAAAGAGGCGCCCACGGCTTCCCAAAGTAAGTGCCCCGCCCAGATTATACACAGAGGTATGAGCAGGACTGAGATCCAGCTGCACCCAGAGGTCCACATTTCAGATAGATTATAGCAGCACACAGAGCTCCCTCCGTTGGTGTAGGACACCATACACATCTCTACCCCATGAATCACAACTCCATTAGAATAGGCAATGTGTAGCTCACTCGAGGGGGTGGTTTCCAGAACATAGATTAAGCCCAGTCCCTGACTATATCACACTTATAATGGAGAATCTCCATTGAAGATGCTTTTCAGTCTAGGATTTCGCTCAATCTATGTTCGGGAAACCAGCCCTAGATGTATAGCTCACTCTTTCCTTATCCTTTATTATCCTTTATCTCTCGACCATCACATTAATGCTGTCAAATGATAAGCAGTGCCATGTTATTGATCAGAGTGTGTCCTATTTTGATTGCTCGACTGATGTCTATTGCAGACCTATCCTGCATCACCACCTCCACCACCTCAGGTGAATCCTGGTCCGGGATTTTACGCCCGAAGAAAAGGTGATTGTTTATGAGTGGTCACTGTTGCTGAGTTCCTAACAAATGTAGTGTCTTTAAGGGGTAACGAGGGTCAACAATATGAATACTGTCTGTCGTATATTGAAACTGAGCTTCACGTCATGCTGTTCTGAGCAGAGGTTTTCCTTCTTCACAGACGTGCGGACCAGGTACGTGGATTTTGTGAGCCTAGCTCAACAGGCGGCCCTTAGCCAGCCAGCTAGGCCCACGGAGGCTGAGAGCAGCAAGCCAGGGAGTGGGACCCTGCTGGAGACCCAGGCCAAGAAGAGTTGGTACAGCTGGCTCTTCAGGGAGAAAAAGAAGGAGGCGTTCCTACCGGACGATGACTATAAACCTGTAAGAAATCTGCTCATCATAAACCTGTAGGGAAATCTCAATGAACTGATACACAAAATCCATTTTTGTCCATTTTGCATTTGGAAGCATTTGTCCAGGGAGGGATTTTGTATCATGGGTGCTGTTAAGTATGGTTGAATGTAGAAAAAAGTCAAAGGTGTATACTGTTCTCATCCTTCCTCAGCATGTCTTTGATAAGACCCTGGACAGATGGGTGGACACCAGCAAGCCTGAGGGGGAGGTATTCACTTTTAACTGTAATTTCTAAAGCAGTTGTATTTATTTATTCAACCTTTTCCTATTCAGGTTAGTCTCATTGAGCTGAGTTTTCTCCAAGACAGACTTTGTTTCTATTTTTCACAGAGAAACCTTCCACCACCTCCGCCTTTGGCTCCTCCACCAACAACAGCTATTCCGAGGACGGCCACCCTGAACATGGTGCCTATGATAGCTGTGAAGCCTGGTGGTCTAGGGGACTCCAGCCCTCCTCCTCCTCCAACCCCAGTCAACTCTAGGAGAGCAAGTAAATATTACAAGCCTCATGTAGCCTTAACTCCTTCTAATGGATCAGCCAGTCATGACTGTGATGATGATGATGATGATGATGAGGAAGAAGATGAGGATAATGATTATGATAATGTGATCATATTTCCCTACTAATGATGATGTGATCAATTTCCCTACTAACAGCACGTCCAGGTGGTAGTAAGTACCCCACCCTCCTCTACCCCTGTGTGAGTGCTGCCACAGCTCCAAGCCAGGGCCCTGCACCGCTGCTGCTGGACCTGGCATCCCTGATGAGACCCCTCCCTTTGCCTGCGGGGGGTCAGTATTGATTTCAACCATAAGTGTCCTCTCTTTACTCTGCTAGAAGCCTGATGTGCTGGTGACCTGAGAACAACTCCCACCATTTTGAATATCTAGCTTCTTGACAGGCTTCACTCCTTATTCTGCCTAAGCCATTCATAACTGTGTGATGATCTCCTGCTAACACACCCAGGTTTGATGCCGATTAACTTGGACCACGCATCGATGATGACGCCCAGCTCTGTGCCATTCCCACTCGAGAGTCAGTATTCATTTGAGTAATAGGTTTTCTCTCTTCTCTTCCACAAGCCTGATAGGCTGGTGATCTAAGGCATCTCTATTTAATGGTGGACTTTAACGGTGGACTCATCATTCCCATGAATGATGTTATGCCAGTCAATGCCCCCCTTATGAATATGACAATAGTTTGTCAGCAGGCTTCTTGACAACAATCTACAGCCCCTGGTCAAAGCCCCTGTAGACTTCAAATCATTTCAGTTTGAGCAGTATGGTAGCCAGGGCTGTTTTGAACAGACAGTGATGTTTTGTTCTTTCCTCGGCAGCTCCTGAGGAATACGAGGAACCTGTGGAGACAATAGTCTGTGGTCCCTTCGGAGGCAATCCTCGACGCGTTATGGTAAGGTCAAGACCCTCTCAGCCATTCTGATAGAGACGGTTCAGTAGACAGTCGCTGAGGTCAGGAATTAACACCAGGGGGAATGAATCTTGATTCATTGATACAATGCTGTCAACCCTCTTCACAATCCTGTTACATAAATACACATTTCAATATGTTCTCTCCTTTATTTATCCTCAGCTTCCTCGTAGACATCGTTAGATGTCCGCTTCCACGGTCCTTCCAACTGAGGTGTGTCTCGCTCGACAATCCAGCCCAGTTGAGCACTGTTGCAATGTTTTACTTCTTTCTGTGAATGTACCAAAAATATATTTATTTTTTTAACTTTAGATTCTTTACAGTAATGTACAGTATGACTGAAGTAAGAGTGATGATAAATGACTTTCTCTTGCTTTCACAGGCCATCAAGGAGGAGGACAAAAAAAAAGGACAGCATTGAAAAATTGGAATAAAAAAGCATTCAATCATAACATACCGTCTCTCTCCCTCACTATGTGGAGTTAGGTTGCTTGTACTGTGGTGTTCATGCAAAGTCAGAAACTCAAAATATCCGATTTAAAATGAACATGTTATTTTCATAGAGCTTCCTGTTGGTCGAACCTATTGGTTCTGATACTCTCAGAGTGGAAAACTCAGGCATCATCTTTCTACGAGTTTCCAAGTCTGAGATTTCCGAATGTCATGGTTCCAAGCGCACTGTGAAGGCAGGACGTTATCCCTCTTTTCTATTGCCTTTCACAGACCCACTTGTGTCCTGGAGTACTGAATGTTACAGACACAGGGTTGTGCTCATAATCATATCCATGGCAGGGGAGGCTGGTGGAGGTAGAAATCGGAGGACGGGCTCATTGTAATGCATGCAACGGAATGAGGAATGGTATCAAACATCCTGATTTCTCCCTCCACTGATCCATGGGATATGGATTTGCTTACACGCTTCTGTAAGATGCTGATCCTCTGAGAGAATACAGGGATGTAATTGACAGAGTATATTCATTGGCAGACAGATAGGTTACTTTATTTTCTTAGGCTTATTCAGCATGGGACATTAAAATGGGTTATTGGAGAGTTTGCCTCATAATAGAGTCTTGCACTAAGTCAAGCTTTAGACTTCAGAGGACAATAAACGGTTCACTTAAAAAGACTTTTGTCAATATCAGACTCGGGATATTGACAATGACAACTCCCAGAATGAATAGTACATCACACACCCATGTACAACCTGTACTGTATGTAGCCATCATTTATTTAGTATTTAATGCTATAATCGCACTGTCTGCCTTACCTTTTTGCACCTCACCTAACTGCAAAGACATTTACAACTGCACCTCGCCTGTATAAAATGCTGCTAATGTTGTATGTTGTATGTGTATGTTATGTGTGATACCCCTATGTCTGTATGCTACTTGGAACCTGAATTTCCCCCTGGGATAAATAAAGTTTCTATCTATCTATCTATCTATCTACATGTGTTTAGACGGGTCGCCAATATAAACCCGCGCAAATTTTTTTATCCAAATGAACCCTCAAGTGTGACGCACTCCAAGTGGCCAAACATAAAAGCAAGCACCACTACACTGACTTCGACAGTTTTGCACATTTCCACACTGAGCTCAGTGGGCCTTATCCTTGGCATTTGAGTGTCACCTCAACACTCGCCGCTGCAGTGTGCACACGACTGGAGTTGAATAACCCGTTTGCCCAGGGGAGTTAGATTATGGTCTACCTCCAGCCTTGGAGTAAATAATAACCTAAGAAAAGTGAACCAACAAACTACAAATCCACAAATCCATAGGGTTAAGGTTAGGGTGAGGGTTTAGGATAGGGTCGTCCGAAGGATATCATATTCTATAAACTGACCCCGAGCGTAATAATCAACGCCACGCACTCAAAAGGTTTAGGTCCATGGTTGCCATGGTTGTTGATTGGGCAGGTTTGGACATTTATCGCATTTGGGTGTCAGTTAGTGGGTACTGGGTAGCCTATCTATCTGCATTCAGAAATGTGAAATATTGACTGTTTAAAGAAACGATTGTTTCAGATGAGTGATTCTGTACGATTATACAGAAACAGATTAATCATGCGTCTGACACTATTATAAAGATGATTTACAATAACCCACATCGTCATTTCGAATTGTCCGTTTATATTTGCAGTGTATATAGGCCCACCCGCGCCCCCGCTTTATGATTTTAAATAAATTCACCAAAAAATGCCCAGCCATTGTGACGCATTCCAGTGGCCAAACATGCATTGTGACGTTTTTATTAAGCAAGCACAAAACATAGATGCTAGACCGATTTCGCCAGTGTTGCAGATGTTTGCGCTGAGGTCGTCTTTCCGAAACCCAAGCTGAGCCGGTTTGCGCAAGGTAAGTCGGGCTCTAGTCCCGGCCTTGGAGTAAATAGGTCTTCGAAAGTAAACTTAACAAACTAAACCTAACCTACAAATCAACTTCAAACCAATGTAGTAGGCCTATTGCACTAGTCTCACTAAATCAGACTCGAGAGATGAGATTCTGGGTTGATCTTGAATCCGTTTTTTAAGCTATAGGCTATATAATTTATAGGATGGAGTTTTGATAGGGCAGATTAGTGGGCCACATCTGGGCCGACCATTTGATGTCAGTTTGTGGGTATGCCAGGTATCTGGGACTTCTATATCAGACATGCAATATTGATATAGAGAGAAAAAACATGTTTTAAAAAGAAAGGAAGAAAGAAATGTCTGTTCAAGTACATGAGAGATCACTGTGTTTCTGTCTCATTATCCAGACATAAGAAAACTTCTAAAGCCGATCCATAGACTCATCATGGATACCACTCCCGTGAGTACTCAAACTATAGTGACTATAAGACTATACTGTACTTGTCTCAGAATGACCCCTGAACTTCAAAGACACTGAATAACAGTTCCTGAGAGTTCCTGTCTCATAGTGAAATGCCAAGGTTCAGTGCTTTTTCAACTGACAACATTTCAACAAGCAATAGATCTTTGCCAGGTTCTTTGGATGTTACTTAGGCTTTAAGAACATAGATTATCCTCTGAATCTTAGACTCTACTAAAATGTGGACTTGATTTGTTTTGCTAAGGACCGGGGGGGACGGTATCCTAATGATGGGCAAGGTGGGCCACATGAAGCCCACCATCACACACAAGACAACCATGAAGGTAAGACTTACACACACTCTTACATACACTCAAGGATTGATGCTCCCTTATCGAAGTGAAGACTGACTGAGAGAGCCTCTCCTCTTATCCTTTTTCACAGGGAGGAGCTGTTGGAGACAGTTGGATGGGGTGACACCGATGAATGTCACCCACAATTATAATCCGACGATAAACCATTACCATTATTATGGTCCTTGTCAACATCACGGCCCACCAACATCAGGGGAGCAAGGTTAGTCTACACTATTACAGTGGGAAAAACTACGGACAAGACTGACCAGCAAACCCATGTTGAAATTCAATTGGTTACAGTTGGGGTTAGAGTTAAATGTTTGGTAAAAGGTTGGGGTTAGGAGGATTTTTAGGTTTTGGCCAAGTCAGGCTGTCAATGGGATGCTGGTCAGGATGGAAGACCCCTTTAGCCACTCCCCTATTACTGGTCAGTAGACATGGTGATGCTTTATCGTTGCAGTTCCAGAGGGCTTTGTTGTCTAATTTGGTTTATCTTCCTCTATTAGTGAGCCCTACACCACAGACAGGCGTCCAGGCGCATGGACCTGCCTCATCACCCCTCCCTGGACCTCTGACAAAGTAAGGGCTTTTCACAACAACATTAACCTCATCTTCACAGAGATAGATATATTGCTATTTGCTATTGTAATTGGGTTTAGGTGCAACTCAAAAACAAATAATTCTTAAGAATGTCTTCCTCCCCGGCCTGTTAAACAACCTGATGTGCTTTCTCTGTTCTAGTGATGAGATGATGGCTTTGGGGTGCCTGGCGATCCAGGCACACTATTTTCTAGGCCTGCTCTGCAGGCAGAATACCATTGCCCAGGTAGCGTCTCACACAGCATACGTTACCCTAACACTAACCCCAATGAGAATGATGAATGTGGTGGTGATATGATGGTGATGAATAATGACATTTGTATTGATACAGTAAAATGCATAGAGTGTCTGTTCAGGATATTTTGGACGTTTGTATAATATGTGTCATGAACCTGTTACTAGCTAGGAGTTTCATTTTTGTGGACTCATTGTGCTTGTCTTTTACTCTGCCATACTGTAGTCCCTCCCAGTCACAGCCCCTGGAGTCCCTGACACAGCTCCCCAGAGAGACCAGGAGGAGGCTGTCCTACTAGCAGCTCGCCAGAGGGACCAGGAGGAGGCTGTCCTACTGGCAACTCCCCAGAAGGACAAGGAGGAGGCTGTCCTACTGGCTGCTCCCCAGAGGGACCAGGAGGTTGTCCTCCTAGTGGCAGCTCCCCAGAAGGTCCAGGAGGCTGTTCTCCTTTTGGATGCTCCCCAGAAGGATGAGAAGGAGGCTGTCCTCCTACTTGCAGCTCCCCAGAGGGACCAGGAGGCTGTCCTCCTTTTGGATGCTCCCCAGAGAGACCAGGAGGTTGTCCTCCTTTTGGATGCTCCCCAGAGGGATGAGAAGGAGACTGTCCTCCTACTTGCAGCTCACCAGAGGGACCAGGAGGAGGCTGTCCTCCTTTTGGATGCTCCCCAGAGGGATGAGAAGGAGGCTGTCCTCCTACTTGCAGCTCCCCAGAGGGACCAAGAGGCTGTCCTCCTTTTGGATGCTCCCCAGAGAGACCAGGAGGTTGTCCTCCTTTTGGATGCTCCCCAGAGGGATGAGAAGGAGACTGTCCTACTGGCAACTCCCCAGAGGGACCAGGAGGAGGCTGTCCTACTGGCTGCTCTCCAGAGGGACCAGGAGGTTGTCCTCCTAGTGGCAGCTCCCCAGAGGGACCAGGAGGCTGTCCTCCTTTTGGATGCTCCACAGAGGGACCAGGAGGAGGCTGTCCAACTGGTAGCTCCCCAGAGGGACCAAGAGGAGGCTGTCCTAGTGGCAGCTCCCCAGAGGGACCAGGAGGTTGTCCTCCTTTTGGATGCTCCCCAGAGGGACCAGGAGGCTGTCCTCCTTTTGGATGCTCCCCAGAGGGACCAGGAGCAGGCTGTCCTACTGGCAGCTCCCCAGAGGGACCAGGAGCAGGCTGTCCTACTGGCAACTCCCCAGAGGGACCAGGAGGAGGCTATCCTACTGGCTGCTCCCCAGAGGGACCAGGAGGCTGTCCTACTGGCAGCTCCCCAAAGGGTTGAGGAGGAGCCCGTGAACTACTCATATATGTGGGATGTGGAGATGGGTGGGATTGCCCCAGGTGGCCACATGATCGCTCCTAGGAGGGCTGTAAGTGGACAGGTTGAGCCTCTTCAGCTTGGCGCTGTCCCAAAGAGGCGCTCACGGCTTCCCAAAGTAAGTGCCCCGCCCAGATTATACACAGAGGTATGAGCAGGACTGAGATCCAGCTGCACCCAGAGGTCCATATTTCAGATAGATTATAGCAGCACACAGAGCTCCCTCCGTTGGTGTAGGACACCATACACATCTCTACCCCATGAATCACAACTTCATTAGAATAGGCAATGTGTAGCTCACTCGAGGGGGTGGTTTCCAGAACATAGATTAAGCCTAGTCCCTGACTAAATCACACTTATAATGGAGAATCTCCATTGAAGATGCTTTTCAGTCTAGGATTTCGCTCAATCTATGTTCGGGAAACCAGCCCTAGATGTATAGCTCACTCTTTCCTTATCCTTTATTATCCTTTATCTCTCGACCATCACATGTTATTGATCAGAGTGTGTCCTATTTTGATTGCTCGGCTGATGTCTATTGCAGACCTATCCTGCATCACCACCTCCACCACCTCAGGTGAATCCTGGTCCGGGATTTTACGCCCGAAGAAAAGGTGATTGTTTATGAGTGGTCACTGTTGCTGAGTTCCTAACAAATGTAGTGTCTTTAAGGGGTAACGAGGGTCAACAATATGAATACTGTCTGTCGTATATTGAAACTGAGCTTCACGTCATGCTGTTCTGAGCAGAGGTTTTCCTTCTTCACAGACGTGCGGACCAGGTACGTGGATTTTGTGAGCCTAGCTCAACAGGCGGCCCTTAGCCAGCCAGCTAGGCCCACAGAGGCTGAGAGCAGCAAGCCAGGGAGTGGGACCCTGCTGGAGACCCAGGCCAAGAAGAGCTGGTACAGCTGGCTCTTCAGGGAGAAAAAGAAGGAGGCGTTCCTACCGGACGATGACTATAAACCTGTAAGAAATCTGCTCATCATAAACCTGTAGGGAAATCTCAATGAACTGATACACAAAATCCATTTTTGTCCATTTTGCGTTTGGAAGCATTTGTCCAGGGAGGGATTTTGTAACATGGGTGCTGTTAAGTATGGTTGAATGTAGAAAAAAGTCAAAGGTGTGTACTGTTCTCATCCTTCCTCAGCATGTCTTTGATAAGACCCTGGACAGATGGGTGGACACCAGCAAGCCTGAGGGGGAGGTATTCACTTTTAACTGTAATTTCTAAAGCAGTTGTATTTATTTATTCAACCTTTTCCTATTCAGGTTAGTCTCATTAAGCTGAGTTTTCTCCAAGACAGACTTTGTTTCTATTTTTCACAGAGAAACCTTCCACCACCTCCGCCTTTGGCTCCTCCACCAACAACAGCTATTCCGAGGACGGCCACCCTGAACATGGTGCCTATGATAGCTGTGAAGCCTGGTGGTCTAGGGGACTCCAGCCCTCCTCCTCCTCCAACCCCAGTCAACTCTAGGAGAGCAAGTAAATATTACAAGCCTCATGTAGCCTTAACTCCTTCTAATGGATCAGCCAGTCATGACTGTGATGATGATGATGATGAGGACGAAGATGAGGATAATGATTATGATGATGTGATCATATTTCCCTACTAATGATGATGTGATCATATTTCCCAACTAACAGCACGTCCAGGTGGTAGTAGGTACCCCACCCTCCTCTACCCCTGTGTGAGTGCTGTCACAGCTCCAAGCCAGGGCCCTGCACCGCTGCTGCTGGACCTGGCATCCCTGATGAGACCCATCCCTTTGCCTGCGGGGGGTCAGTATTGATTTCAACCATAAGTGTCCTCTCTTTACTCTGCTAGAAGCCTGATGTGCTGGTGACCTGAGAACAACTCCCACCATTTTGAATATCTAGCTTCTTGACAGGCTTCACTCCTTATTCTGCCTAAGCCATTCATAACTGTGTGATGATCTCCTGCTAACACACCCAGGTTTGATGCCGATTAACTTGGACCACGCATCGATGATGACGCCCAGCTCTGTGCCATTCCCACTCGAGAGTCAGTATTCATTTGAGTAATAGGTTTTCTCTCTTCTCTTCCACAAGCCTGATAGGCTGGTGATCTAAGGCATCTCTATTTAATGGTGGACTTTAACGGTGGACTCATCATTCCCATGAATGATGTTATGCCAGTCAATGCCCCCCTTATGAATATGACAATAGTTTGTCAGCAGGCTTCTTGACAACAATCTACAGCCCCTGGTCAAAGCCCCTGTAGACTTCAAATCATTTCAGTTTGAGCAGTATGGTAGCCAGGGCTGTTTTGAACAGACAGTGATGTTTTGTTCTTTCCTCGGCAGCTCCTGAGGAATACGAGGAACCTGTGGAGACAATAGTCTGTGGTCCCTTCGGAGGCAATCCTCGACGCGTTATGGTAAGGTCAAGACCCTCTCAGCCATTCTGATAGAGACGGTTCAGTAGACAGTCGCTGAGGTCAGGAATTAACACCAGGGGGAATGAATCTTGATTCATTGATACAATGCTGTCAACCCTCTTCACAATCCTGTTACATAAATACACATTTCAATATGTTCTCTCCTTTATTTATCCTCAGCTTCCTCGTAGACATCGTTAGATGTCCGCTTCCACGGTCCTTCCAACTGAGGTGTGTCTCGCTCGACAATCCAGCCCAGTTGAGCACTGTTGCAATGTTTTACTTCTTTCTGTGAATGTACCAAAAATATATTTATTTTTTTAACTTTAGATTCTTTACAGTAATGTACAGTATGACTGAAGTAATGATGAGTGATGATAAATGACTTTCTCTTGCTTTCACAGGCCATCAAGGAGGACAAAAAAAAAAGGACAGCATTGAAAAATTGGAATAAAAAAGCATTCAATCATAACATACCGTCTCTCTCCCTCACTATGTGGAGTTAGGTTGCTTGTACTGTGGTGTTCATGCAAAGTCAGAAACTCAAAATATCCGATTTAAAATGAACATGTTATTTTCATAGAGCTTCCTGTTGGTCGAACCTATTGGTTCTGAATATGAATATCCTTATGAATATGACAATAGTTTGTCAGCGGCAGGCTTGGAATTTCGTCATTTTAGGGGCAAGGCCATTTGGCCTTCCCGTTCACATTTTTTTTAAGGGCACAAAGGCCACATGACAGGGCACAAAGGCCGTTGGGTTAAATTACGCTGGTTTTACCTTTCAGATTAATACCTTAACATTCTCATTCACCAAGAAACATTAATTATGTATTAAAACATTTGTTTTAATTTAAAAACATTGAAAAACAAAAGCAATGTCAGAATTTGAGTTCAAAAAGCCCAGAAATTCATATAAGAAGGATTCCAAAAGTAACCCCTACAATTGACCAAAGTAACTGTATTCTAAATACCACTCAATGAAAATGTAACTGTAACAAAATACAGTTACTCATAATTTTGTATTCTGAATACGTTTCCATCCAGCTCATTCACATATTCTATCTTGCATTCGTGAAAATTCGGCTACAGAAAATGCGCATCTGCGTGCATTAAGATGTTTGATGGGAACGCGACTGTTGTTTACTTGACAGCAGGAGTCAGTCAGCTGTCAGCTGTCAGGTGCGGTAGCCTAGGTAACCCTCTGCCTAGGTAACCCTCTAGCCTAGGTAACCCTCTAGCCTAGATAACCCTCTAGCCTAGATAACCCTCTAGCCTAGGTAACCCTCTTGGCATTTTGCGAGTGTCAGATATTGGAGTGACAATAGTGAGCTACAATTAAATTTATTTGGTCAACTGTGGGTATTTGGACTGGCGAGAAATGGCTAAATTCACAGGTTCAAGTAACTTATAGATGCCGACCTTTTTTTTCCCTCCAAAGAGAGACGTATCCTAACTATTGATAGATCACCAGCTATCGCTAGTCAATCAACATGACAGAAAGGTGTAGCACTAACGTCAACACCAGTCGTTTTAAGATTACAAATGGCTGAATAGCAATAGTGTTTCTTAAACGTATACGTTAAGTTCAGCCATAAACCACATAAGTCAGTCATGTATTATATCAAAACCGCTTAGCAAGAAAAATACTAGATTCAAAGCTGACCGTAGCTGACAGCTATCTGCTAGTAGAAGCAACACTAGATGTCGACCTCTTTTCCCTGAGGAAGGGAAGACGTTAGCGCTATCCCAACTAGCTAGCTATCGCTAGTTTTCATGACGCAAAAAAAAAAGTAACGTTAACGAGTCGACTTTAAATAGGCTGTGCGTGTCTTGCTCCCGTTTTGAGAGGCTGAGGAGGAGGCTGAGGAGGAGGCTGAGGAGGAGGCTGAGGAGGAGGCTGGTTGACGTTCTTCTTGCATGTGATGTTGATACTTCACCTGCGCGGCTCGCGAAGTTGCGCAAGTTCTATTTTGGAACAATCACAGCAGAGCCACCGCTCTGATCCACAATCACGGGACTAGCCTACTGTGCGCACTAGGGTGGCTGTAATTCCATAAAAGCCCACCACGCGTCACTAGCGTTGTTTACACTGGAACTTTGACAGGGGCACAAAGGCCACCTTGGCCGTAAATTGAACATTTTTTCATAGGGCATCAAGGCCAAAGTGCGGGCCGTGGCCGTCGTGAAATTCCCACCCTGGTCAGCGGGCTTCTTGACAACAATCTACAGCCCCTGGTCAAAGCCCCTGTAGACTTCAAATAATTTCAATTTGAGCTGGGTTACAGTATGGTAGCCAGGGCTGTTTTGAACAGACAGTGATGTTTTGTTTTTTCCTCGGCAGCTCCTGAGGAATACGAGGAACCTGAGGAGAGATTCGTCTGTGGTCCCTTGGGTGCCATGCCTAGACACGTTGTGGTAAGATCAAGCCCCTCCTAGCCAATTTTGATTCAGAATACAGTGCTGTCAACCCTCTTTACAATCCTGTTACACAGATACACATTTCAATATGTTCTCTCCTTTATTTATCCTCAGCTTCCTCACGGACGTCGTGGTCCTTCCTACTGAGGTGCGTCTCTCTGGACAATCCAGCCCAGTTGCACACCTTTGCATACAGTATTTCACTGCTTTCTGTACAATCATTTACAATAATGTTCAGTATGACTGAAATCACAGCGAGGATACGTGCCATCAAGGAGGCTACCACAACATGTCTGCATGAAAAAAGAAAACAAAAATATTTCAGCATTGAGAAAATAAAAAAGAAAACATTCAGTCATATCCCACCATCTTTTTCCCCGGTCGACCTTGCTTGTATGTTATTGCTTTCATCCATAACCTTCCACAGTTGCATTTGACAAGCCTGTCGGTGTCATCAGATGGATCGAATCCAACAGGGGGCGCTGCTAACATGTTCCATCATCATGACTACGAAATACCTCTCAAACTGCTATGAAGCAAGATGGGGGAGACTTCATAAATTAACTTTTAATGTGTATGATGTGTGGTCAGATTTTGAGAGGACACTTTATTTCCCAACTCTCATCATACCTCATGTTGTATTGTAACACCCTTGTTGTACTGTACTGTACTGTATGTTTACATGATCTTATATTGGAAAGCTTTGACTCCATCAGACATTGTTCTGGCGCGATTGAGCATTAGTAACTATTCTGACCAAAGCCTTTACCCAAGTGGTCTATTTGCCACCACTTAGGCCTATCAACCTCAGTCAACCTCATGTCCCTTTGTCAGCCTCAAGGACAAATTGTCATGCTGTTTTACAACACTGCAGTATTACGGTTTAACACCTGCTTTAGTCTTAGGCAAGCACATCTGACAGACACACACAGTCAATGATCTGCCTGTGTCGACCAATGAGCATAAGCCATGGATGATAGTTGTATATATTCATGTACTGTGTCAATACGGGCCTCTGCTGCCAGGGGCTACCACTGAACACCTGTTTTGCACACGTTCAGGCTTGTAGAGAACAACTGCACTTTCAAGATGGTCTTGCAGTGATTCAGCAGATTTGTGTGGGTGTGTGGGTGTGGGTGTGTGGGTGTGGGTGTGTGGGTGTATCCACATCCCTGGTGGTACAGTAGAGTCAGAGAGAGTCATACATTATTTAGCTATCAGGTTCACTATGAAATCTGAGTAAAGTGTGTATAGAATGCAGAATGACTCAACAATTATATTATGCCAAAATCCAGCTCGTTGATCATACAGTGAGTGGTGCTGTTGTTTGACAGCCTTGGGATCAATATAAAGTAAACTATCAAAAGGTTAAACCAGTCAATAGAAAGTTGGATAGGATTGTTATTTTCTTAAGCAGCTCTGAAACAAATATTTCTGTGGAAAAACCTTTGCTGCTTTGAATATGAATTGTTAATGAATATGTACAAGGATATATTCTTTTTCATATATTCTCAATTCTTACATTCTCCTTTATCTACTACTCTCCTTACATAATTATTATCAAACATTCATAACAAATTCGTTTCATGAAATGACCACCACAGGGCTAAGGGAGTGACTGAGTGAGTGAGTGGGGTGAGAGAATCGTGTGTGTGTGTGTGTGTGTGTGTGTGTGTGTGTGTGTGTGTGTGGGTGTGTATGTGTGAGTGTGAGAGGGAGGAATAGAGAGAGAGAGAGTAAGAAACACAGAGAGAGGGAGACAAAACACTTCATTATATTCATTCCCATCCACTGTGCTACTGAATGGTTCTATCTACGGAACACTGCCTGCCAATTAAACACTCCATCACCCAGAGAGACCACGTTCGTCAAGTTGTCGTCACCATGGCAACTCCCCCCAAAGCTCCTGCACAAACTCCCATCAATGTGTCTGGGTGTGTGTTTTTATGAACAAACACTCCACCCTGCACTCAGAGTGTTTGGTGTGAGAGGAGACTCCACCAAGTGTTTCAAAGGACAGACTAGCAGATGTCAGAGTGATGAATGGCCTACACAAGGGTCCCACTCAGAGCCTTCACCCACACTATGGACAGAGACCCTGACACACGGTCTGAGCTCAACACCCTGACAATGACTGTCTTAGAGCCTACACACAGAGTGTGTGTGTGTGTGTGTGTGTGTGTTCTTCTTCTTCTTCAAATTGCATACATTTGAACCATCAACCATCCTGACTTCCCAAATAATCCAATATTCCAATAACCCAATAGACTCCTGATCCTAATTCTGCAATGTTAACGCAAGGCATCGTCAGTGCCCAAATACGCTAATTCATTGTGAATTACATTCTGATCCTGTGAATGCTGGTGGAGGTCAATCATCTCTCGTCCTTATATAGTAAAGAGAAAGAGGTTTTAGGGAGGCTTAGCCTCCCCAGGGAAACTTCTTCTTTTTTTTTTTAAATGAAACAGGAAATCTCTTTGTGTTAGCAGGGCTGGGGCCAGAGTTCACTCACTGTACAAGGTCTAGAAATAGAACAGTGAGATGAGATGGACGCACGTTGTTTATTTTGTGTCTGCTTTCTCGTGTCTTTAAATTATGTTATGATCATTTTGCTTGTTTGTCTCTTTCCCATCCCACATCCCCCAGTTTCCACTAATGACGTCTATGCACAGATCAAACACTGTCTGATACACACACACACACACACACACACACACACACACACACACACACACACACACACACACACACACACACACACACACACACACACACACACACACACACACACACACACACACACACACACACACACACACACACACACACCATCTGATCCTTCTAATGGCTCCTTTCAGAAGCACTTTAACACAATCATCATCGCTTACGTTATGCTGTCTGACCTGCGGGAGCCAATTAGGTATTGCGTCAGGGCAATGTCGTCCGATCAATGAGCTCTTGTTCTCTGACCATCTTAGATTAGGCTGCACTACGTTATGAGGTATGGCCTCATATGTGTATTACCCATAATTCATTGGAGCATACCTCAAAAATGAAAAGGATTGGCCAGGAATACTAAATAGTATTGAAGTGGTGTTGCGGTATCCACTATACACAGTGGTAGTCATACTTTGTATGGTAGTGTGGGGAGTAAAGTAAAGTATGCACCACAGTATCGAGGATGGGCTCATTGTAATGCATGGAATGAAATGAGGACAAAAACACATGTATCAAAAACACATGTTTGATACCATTCCTCATTCCATGGCATGCATTACAATGAGCCTGTCTTCCGATTTCTACCTCCACCAGCTTCCACAGTATCCACTATCTGCAGCTCTAGCATGGTTACTGAGGCACACTCTCTCAGGGAAGCTAGTGAACTCTGCTGCTTCATGTCTTGAGCCCATTGGTGGTTTGATAAACAGGAGCAGAGAAAACCACAAATCAGCCCTGTACTGTCTCAGATGGCAGAGAAGAAGGCCGAAATACACCTCCATTGATTTCCCCAAACCAACAGCACATGTGAAAAGTGAACAGAAGAATACAAACACCACCACCGTCTATTTCAGGATCGGAAACATGAGTCCTTTTAGCACTTTGTTTTTCTGCTGCCCACAGTCATGCAGAAGGGAGGGGCAAGAGCAGTCACTTTCACACAGCCTGTCTGACCTCATGTGTCCTGATTCTCCCTCTCTCTCTCTCTCTCTCTCTCTCTCTCTCTCTCTTTCTCTCTCACACACACATACCCCTTTCTCTCTCTCTCCCTCTCTCTCTGTCTCTCTCTCACACACACATACCCCTCTCTCTCTTCTCTTTCTCTCTCTCCCTCTCTCTCTGTCTCTCTCTCACACACACATACCCCTCTCTCTCTTCTCTTTCTCTCTCTCTCCCTCTCTCTCTGTCTCTCTCTCTCTCTCACACACACACACATACCCCTCTCTCTCTTCTCTTACTCTCTCTCTCCCTCTCTCTCTCTCTCTCACACACACACACACACCCCTCTCTCTCTTCTTTTTCTCTCTCTCCCTCTCTCTCTCTCTCTCTCTCTCTCTCCCTAGCCTTGTTAAATCAATAGCAGCCTTCCAGGAAAGCTTATTTCTCCACCCACCACAGCAGAGGAACGTGTTTTCAGTTCATTGT
The DNA here is from genome assembly GCF_951799395.1 of Argentina silus. Lineage (NCBI taxonomy): Eukaryota > Metazoa > Chordata > Actinopteri > Argentiniformes > Argentinidae > Argentina > Argentina silus. Next base: position 14,972,347 of record NC_139667.1, read on the forward strand.
GGTTGTTGCTGCTGTGTGTGAATTCATTGCCTGCAGGGATGGAGAGGAGAATATGCTAACAAGACTGTCGGTCAAACCAAACCAAGCGTCCTGCTAACCATCAACAAGCACATGATGTGTGTGTGTGTGTGTGTGTGTGTGTGTGTGTGTGTGTGTGTGTGTGTGTGTGTGTGTGTGTGTGTGTGTGTGTGTGTGTATTCTGAACGTTGCACCTCATGGCATATGTCTGGGAGGCGACATTTAAGAAGGCACCTTACCTCCCTTGTAATCGCCAGTAATGACCTATAATTACTAAATGTAGCATCCCCTGCTGATTATTATGGGCTGTTTGTTCTGCAGGTTTAGGACTCTCTGCTACAATAAGTTACCATTTATGATAAATGGCTGGGTGGTCTCGGCCAAGTAATTACAGTTCTGCAGTAAGATGAATGATTAGGATAATCGACATAAACATAAGACTTTTACCCAAGGTGACTTTAAGAATGGGATCAATAATCCAATACTACTGCAATTTATCATACTGGATCTTCCTTATCTTGCTCCTCTGTGTGTCTCATTGAATCAATGGTTTGACCTGATAAAGAGAAGGATATCTCGTACAGGTGGCTGTTCATTCAATTATCCATTGTGTCCATTGTGTCAGATAGCAAGACTCCATCTGCACTGATCGGTCGAGGCTCAGAGTGTCCCGTAGGAATGATGCTACCTGTCATAAGACAATGTTAAATTGTCTAGCAGTTGGTGCTGCACTTATACTGTAAAATATCACAACATTTTCTCTGATATATAATTTCTGAAATAGTCTGTAATACTGTATATTGACCTATTAGACCTATTGTATCTAATCTCAGGGGAGGTTGCAGTCCTGTCACTTACTATGAATCATTGGGAACCTGCTTTTTAGTGATTGACATTTCCATGAGGCTAATCATATGTTTACATTAAGGCCTGCTGAATGTGATGGCTGTAGGCAGCAGCCTATACCCTGCATGTACACTCTGAACCCTCTATGTGTGATTGAATTAAGCCCTGCATGAACAAGAAATAATAATAATAATAATAAATTTAAAAAGCGCTATACTATATGAAATCCACTGGCATGTTCCCCCTATACTCTGGGATACCTTCCTCAGACAATGTAAGGGATGTGATGTGAGGATTTTGGCTAACGGCTAACTGAAGCTATACCCAGCAGGACTACTCCAGTGCTAGTGTCCTGATGCCAATGAATGAATATGCCCCAGAGAAACACTTTCATCTCAAACAACTTCCCCCTCTCCTCTCCTCCATGGATCCCTCACCTTTCATGCTCCCTGTTCAAACGCATTCCAGTCTTTCACTCATTTTTGTGGTGGTAGCAGACAGTAGTGATCTCTGGGAAGTTGGCTATCACAGGACCCACTGGGGGGAGACGATACAGAGACTTCAGAGACTACGACTCAGTTGTGGCTTACAAAACAATCCGGTCGAAACGGTAACCAAGGGTTACATTAAATTAAGTTGAATGGAGTCGGATGCCATGGCTTTTTCCCATCAGCACCGGAGCCTGAGTGCTCCCCTAAGTCTAATCCATGTCTACACTTGCCTGCATGTCAGCCAACTAAGGGTATATGAAAGGCCAGCCCCCACAGGACCTATGTACTTGTAACAAACTAGGTTTGATATTGTGGAGTGAGAGGAAGTGATGCCTATGTTGCAGGGAAGGCTGTTGGAGGCAGAAATCGGACGACGGGCTCATTGTAAAAATGTAATGTAAATTGAAATGTAAACTAAAATGTAATACACTGTAATTGTAACTGAAAATATAGTCACGACATATACTGTAATACAGAGGAATAGCAAATTAAAACCTTTGTTTGTTTCCTGATTCAGTATCATACGTATGTATTGTCTTGTAAATCATCTTCACCGTTTCCGCTGTCTTTGCCACCTCACAGTGACAGAGACAAAAATCCTGACTGGGTAGTTCAGCGATGATCCTCTAATCCAGGGTTATGTGTGATGATCATGGTGGTCTTACACAGGCCCATCTATCACCTGAGGGTTTATATAGGCCCTTTTATTACCTGAGGGCAGCTGAGAGGAGCAGCAGATACACAGAGGTGTGTGTGTGTGTGTGTGTGTGTGTGTGTGTGTCTATGTGTGTGTGTCTGCGTGTGTGTGCGAGAGAGCTCTCTGAAAGTGGAAAACTCTGACTGTTTATCTGTCAATTAGTGTTCTATATCTATGGTGTTCTTTAGACCGTGTCACAGAGGAATTTAATTTTGTGTATGTGGAAAATGAAACAGAGCAGACAACTTATACAGTATATGAGGTCTTGATACTCTTTATGATATTATGCCTACAAGGTTATTGAGCTGTGAGCTTCTTTGTTATATTAGAAGTATACTTAATTTACCCACTAGCCCAATGCATTAGGAGCAATAATATATCATCATAAGGGACAGGTCCTATTTAGCTGATTGCATTCCAGGGTTTGGAGTGAACAGACTCCCGGGGTGAGTTGGAGGGTGTGAGTGAGCTGATGGTTGATTAGGTGTAGGGGTGGGGTAGGTTACTAGGAGACCAAGTGATGATGAGAAGGATTGGGACTGTCAGAATAGAGTCAAGAGACAAACTGTTACACTTGGGCATGCTGCAAGGAATCCTTAGGGAAATCATGATTACTCTTAGATTCAGACATTCTGCATAGTGGCTCGGTAGTCTGTACTGTAATTCCAATGGGTTTAGGTCTTTGTGAAAATACTTGAAGCCATCCAGTAAGGAGGTTTAAAGAGGTAATTTATTAAAAGGATACACAGTAGCATAGCATGGACTGAATCATGGTGGTTTGATGATTTAAAATCAGAAAAGGATGGTTTGTTAAAATGAAACAAGGTACCCTACGCTGTGTGAATGAAGAAGACTTTAAAGGGAGATAAAACTGGATGAAATCAGTTAGCTTTTTAATGAGGTTTCTAAACACAAGAGGCTTGATAGATTCATGAATCCCTTTAAACTGCGTCATAAAAACAATATTGCGGGGAAAAAGCAAAGCTCACAAATTTCATCGTCTATTATAACATGCAGTGTTCTAATTCTGAATGAATTCATAATTAGCTTCAGAGGGTGAGAGAAAACTATCCATCTACACCTGCAAATTGGGTTTCTATTGATAATTTCACATGCTGTAATCGAAGCTGACCCAAAAGAAAATGTCTGGATCCAGCAATCCTACATTGTGTTAAAGTGAGGAGAGAGAAAACAGGGCATGGGAAACTGCTATTGGAGAAGTGGCATGCAGATAAATATATAGGCATTACTGTAAGGTAACAAGGTTGTAGTTATTTTACAAGTGGAATATGCTGTAATATGCTCTTGTGAAATGACTAAAAACCTCTTCAGTCCATTATTTTCATTATTATTAATGATGCTAATGCTGCTTATGAATAAGAAGAATCAAGTAGGTCTGTTAGAAGGTGGTAGGCTCGAAGGAATCAAGTAGGTCTGTTAGAAGGTGGTAGGCTCGAAGGAATCAAGTAGGTCTGTTAGAAGGTGGTAGGCTCGAAGGAATCAAGTCTGTCTGAATGGTGCAGAATGAATGTTGCAGAGAAGAGACATTGGGTAACAACGGCCGCATGACATCACCATTCAGACAGCAACATCTGTGGCTCATGAGACCTGAGACGGTAGTCAGACCTGCTGAGCAGATCATACCTCAGCCTTTTCTCTGCAAGGCCTTCACACCACACAGGCACTATTGGAGAGAAGAAGTGGTTTACTGGTTAAAAATCGTATCTATTATCTATTATAGAGGTTCTCATATGAAGGGATTTCTTATTGTGAGAGAGCCCCCGCACCACAGACACAGACACAGACACAGACACAGACACACACACACACACACACACACACACACACACACACACACTGTCCTGTTACTGTTGTTACTGTTGTTAGTGCTGTTATTACTGTTGGCTTTGATGGGTGTGTTGGATTCACAGATACATTGAGCTCATTTATTTAACAAGCATTGCTTTGGCTTTCTCTCCACAGAAACAACGTATTCTTTGTATCAAAAACTGTTCTGTATCCAACTGTTCTGTATCTGGCTCATAGAACGTAGGCCCATAGCTCTAATGATTTCAATTGGGTTCTTTCACCTGCATGTTACACAACCCCAGGCGTGAGATCATGGCATTGGAATTAGGAAAAAGTTACCCCAAAACCATCTTGATTATTGCTTTGGCATCTTGACCGTTTCCAAAAAACAAGGAAGTGCCAAGACAATAAAACTGCATTGGATATATGTGACTCTCAGATTCAAAAGACAGACGGTGCAGTACGACTCCACCCGGCCTGTGTCTGTCTTTTCAATGTAGTTCACAGCAGTAATCATGCACATCTTTTTCCAAGAAGCTTCTTTATAACAGAATGACATCTGCGTTTGGCTATTGTCCTCTGCAGCTGTCTGAGTATCGTTTGGGAAACTCTGAATGGTTGTAAAGAGTCTCCGTTTACAATAGGATCTCTACAGCAGGCCTATATACCATAATATCATTCACCAACTTTGTACGAAAATGTACTGTGTCTGAGTTTGGAAAATAATTGTTGATGAAATGTAATAACTGAAAGATAGCATGTCAACTGTTCTGTGGAGCAAACATTTGAAACTGCAATTCCAATGCCATTCTCTGCGAACAATGCCAATGCATTCATGTCTGTATGCATTCATGTCTGCAATGACAAATTGAGTTGGATGGTTTCTGACATGATATTCAGAGCGGCTGTTGTTATCATTCGTCTGGAGTCTGTAACAAGGATGCCCGCTGGCATATAAAGGCCTGTGTTTATTTTATTAGGCAAAGACTGACAGCTCCTGATTTGGCAACTCTTTATGAGCTGTTACAGCAACTTGGCTGTTAGAAACAACCACAAAACTTAATGAGGCTTCCAGGATATGTTGCCTGCGATAAAAGTGTTTTTTTTTCCAAGGCAATATTCATAACAAATGTTTACCAGACAATTCTTTCCAATATTATTGATGGCCTTTCATAAAGATGGCACATAATGTCTTCCTTTCCCAGGTTATGCATAAGTTATAGCTTGACTGAATAATGATCCCATATGGACCTCTTTCCAGAACGTGATATTGTGCAACAGTCCAATGTAAAAACATGTCAATAATCAAGAAGTATGCGGCTACTTTTGTCCTCACTGCTATGGGTGGCATATGTTGAGTGGGAGTGTGTTCATTTCATATTGGAGGGAAGGCCTCGCCTGGGCCTTCAACTGTTCATTGAGCAGCTAGCTGGGAGACGCTGTCGGGCTGAAAGAATGTGTCAGAGGAGAGACGGGCACAGAGTGCGGCCCAGGGTTTGTGATTTAAGCCTGCCCGGGGTTTCAGTCTGCTGATGAGTCTCTGTTTATACCAGTGGCTGTCCTGCCGAGGTTGAATGAACTGGATAACGTCAGCAGATTTTTCATCACAAAGCCCAGGAAAAACAGAAGCGCTGTGTAGCTTTGTGAGGGGAGTGAGCTGCTCCTTCAAGCTCAAAAACGAAAGACTAGCGTGGGAGAGTCTTCAGAAAAACCTCAGTGTATAATGATGGAATTGTTTTCTTCTCCTTTCTCAGCTATGCTTGGAAAATACAGGAAACTTTTATTTCTATTTCTGGCCGTGCCTTATAAAGTGAAAACAACTGAGTGTTTTCTCCCATGGGGAGGCTCCATTTTTATCAAAGCACTGTTAATATGATTATAATTGTAGCCTAAGCTGCATTGTGCGAGGGCACACAGAGAGAGAGATGACAGTCTTCCTCTAATTATCTTTTTAATAAGGCTTTTGTTCTAGCACAGTGTGGTGTCGTTCTAGCACTACCATAATGCTGTAGAAACTCATTGACTGAGGTTATCACACGTGTTTGATACCATTCTTCATTCCATTCCATGCATTACAATGAGGCTGTCCTCTGATTTCTACCTCCACCAGTCTAGCGGTTATAGATGCTCTATACAGAACATTGAGTGCCTGGTCATCCTCATACATGGTGCTCCATCCATGACCAAAGGAGAACAGGACTGAGACAAGAAAGACATTAGGCTACTGAGGAACTGAACAGGAAGTGTTCATTGTGCCATACAGGAATTAAAAGTCGCCACCCTCCCTGTCTGTCTCTCTAGTTTGTTCTTGATAAAGGAATGAAAGGAGGGAGGGAGTTAACATCATTTAATCAGGATTAGGGCTTTCTCCATTACAAGAAAAGTGTCAACCTGCAAACCCCTCAGGCCCTCAGCCACTTCCCAGGATAGAGATTTGGCAGCATCTGATCCTTCACAGTATAATCTTGAAATTAGGATGCAACAGGTTCACTTTACAGTATCACATGAAATGCAAGATGCATTCATTTCCACACTGAACGAATATGGAAACAAGAAGGGGTACATAGATCTTTTTGAGACACTTTGAACAGATGGTTATCATAGGGGACCACATGAAAATGAATAACTTGCTGCAATGTATATATGGATGTCATGCATGACAAGCATGTATACACAGCAGACAGCAAAATGACTGCCAGCTGCTCATCTGAAGATAAGGTTTTAAAATGCACGTCCCCATGATACACCAACGTCAAAAGGAGAGATTGTTTTTGATGAAGGCTCAGTTTCAACTCAAAAATGCATTATCCTAACACTCAATTCAAAGACACACATTGTTTCCCTAAACATGAAACGATTTTTAAAATGTAACCACCTGGTTACCATGTGTATGTATTTCAAACAGCATGGAAAATATGGTGATGTCATGCCTCCCCTCCTCAAAAAAGACCATGAGTGTGTGCCCTCTCTGTGGCTTTCCAAGTCTTTGAAAGCCTAGCTGTTACTTATAATTCTTTACAACCTGCTTTTGGAGAGCATGTTATTACAGAGGCTCTAAATGATTGAAGTGGGGCTCAACAACAAGTTGACTGTGTGCAAAGAAAGCCTTGTAATTCCTTGATAAGTCGGGTATATTATGATGAAATTGAATAGAATATATAGAATAGAATCGAAATGTCCATGGATCCATATGTTTTTTTTAATGAATCTGGTACCCAGATATACCTCATATCTGATATACAGCATATTTCAATAGGTCTCTATCCACCTTTAAAAGTATGGGTGCTGCTCATAGCTTCTGTAATGACAGAGACCACGCCCTCCATGGGCTTCTGTGGCCTCTGATTGGGTTGCCATCGCCAGCTGGTGTTCTCCATTGGATAGTGCGCCATCCATTGAATCCCTCCTTTACCTTTGTCAATTTCTGCGCTCTCATTGAAACGCATTGTTGTTTCCCAGGCTTGGAGAGAAGTTAACAGGCTTATATCGGAGGTTTGGAACAGAAAGGGCATCGTTACAAGAGAAAAGTCGGGAAACTTGTAATTTTTGGGATTTCCCTGCTTATCGAGGGCGACCCAGAGGTTGAAGGGAAAGGAAGGACACATTTTACAGCAATAACCGCGAGGCATCGGGAATCAAATACTGGATACTGTGTCGCAACTGTGTAACAATCAAGCGTGCAACATTGTTGCAGTTAAAGTGTTGTACTGTAGCTACGAGAGCGAACAAGAGATAGCACGCACCCAGCAATGGTTTACTTCAGAGCATTTGATCAGACTTTACGATTCTGAACTTTTTTTGTTTTATATTTTAACAACGTCGCGGACAGTGCAGGAATAAAAGTACTATATTTTCAATAAGGATTAAGAATGCCGGACCAAATAACAGTTTCGGAGTTCGTGGCGGAGACAAATGAAGATTACAAAGCGCCGACTGCCTCGAACTTCACGACTAGAATGTCCCACTGTAGGAATACGGTGGCTGCTCTGGAGGAGGTGAGTGGCACTGAGAGTCAAGTAGCCTCCCTCGCGTCTCTCTCTACATTAGGTAGCATCATTGGCTATGCAACGATGGAAGGAATTCTGTAGTTTATTTACTTTCGGACGCAATCGAAGCCCGTTTCTTTGCCATTGCAATTGGCTGTATAGTAAGTGTAGTAAGATGGCCAAGATGCTGTGTCATCATAGTATCCTATTTTCTGAATGGCTGGGCGTTTTCACCAAGGACTAACTCAATTTCTGCCTTTGCTCGCAGGGGGAAAGAGCGAAGTTATCTTCTCTCTCATTAGGGCACTAATTGTCATTGATTTAACACAGCTCCTACGTTCCTGTTGGCGAAATAGCTGCTGCGGAAGATCCAGTTGGTTTATTGACTAACGTGTATTATTATAATATTAGGAAGAGCATGTGGAATATTTGTAAATGCTCCTATTCTGTGCTTTTCATTTGACCATTAACAATCAACGAGGTGAAAAACGAATCTATTCACTTACAACACAATATAATGAGTTAGTGTTAAGTTTACACAGCATTGTGAAAACAGCCATACAATGCAAGCATTGTCCCTCTGCCTTATTTTGACAAATATATTCCCATTGTAGAATATAACTGTTTTGAATGGGGCACCTGTCTCAATAGGCTACTGATGTGCCCTTCTTGACAACATATGTCGAAATCACAGCCATAGCCCGTCCTTGATTGTTGATGAGTATCATCAAACTTGCAGGTCCTTTTCAGAGTGTATACTTCCGCTTTGTTCTATGAAAACCCACTACCTCCCCTACCCTTCCCCACACTACACCGCCGAACAGGAGCCCAGTAGTTGAGCCTCGCCCTCGAATTATAAAAATAGCCTCACACTACAGTGTGCGCAGCCTGTGGTATGTCTCCACTTCAAGTGTTATAGTTTCAAGTGTATTGTACTTATGCAGACCTACTTGTATTGTACTTGGGGGGGGGGGGGGGGGTAAGGGCTGGAAGTAGGAATGGGTTATAACAATGCTTATTACACCATAGTTAAAATAATAACTCAAAACAAGCACCATAATAACATCACACCTCAAGATTTCAATGCATGTTGTCAGAGTGATATCCTGGCACCAGAAGTGAGGCGTTGATGCCAGCCTTAGCTAGATTACCCACACCCTTGTCAGTGGAGGCTTTAGCCTGTGACTGTATCTGCAGGTGTGAGGCAGACACCTGTCCAAACTGACAGGTGCTTAACTTGTCGACAGACATCTAAGAGTGGAACTGTGATCCTCTGGTGGCAATTATTTCAAAACCATGTAATCCAGATCAAAAATGGCATTCAGTTTATTCAAGCACTGCTTATTTGGTGTTGAATTAAGCACTCTGTGGTTTGTGCTGTAGAGTTTAGTGCGTAGACTAGCCTTTGGTTATTTTGTTTCGTTTCCTGATATCATAGACATACATGGTGTAGTCTGCTTAGCTATTATGCCAAGGGACTATCTACTATAGCTGGGAGCTGTGTGTAGAGACTTTAGACAACCAGGCTGTTATTTTAGTGTTGACCTGTTCTCACTGTGGCTCGGAAAACACAAGGCCAATTGTTATTGGGCCAACAAGGCCTAGTATCTGTTTGGCCAATTAAACACTACCGTGAACTAGGAACACTTCCACATATTGTGTCCAGGCAGCTGCCTTGAAACAGAAATGCACTCACTGTGTGCCGTGCGTTTAATGCTTTGTGTTGCTACAACCAAGTGCAATGCTTTTGAAAGCGACAGTGTCATTTCAAGACTTGACTAAAAGTCCACCATTTGCCATTTCTCGATATATATTTCATGCTGAAGGAAAAAAGATACTGTAGTATGTGCCTCGTGATAACCACAAGGAAATGTGTTTATAACTTGACTTGACAACATAGGCTTCCTTGTACATTATGTATTTTGCTGTACACAATAAGCCTTCTCATGAGCACAGCACTCCTGTGTATTAGTACAAGCTGTAGAGAATACATAAAGGAGAACTGGTGGTGATGTTTTATTTCCAGCACTGTGCTGATTCTGCGACTGTTGAGAATTGTGGTTTGTGATAAAAGTTCTCACATCTCTGTTTTTATCCTTGAACTGACAGCTGAGGACTGTCTGAATGTAACAGAGCCGGACATTTCCTAATGTACTTGGGCTGGTCTAAATCAGCACGGGAAAGTATGCATCTCTACCGCGGCAGATCTTTTTCTCATTTATGCAAGTCATTTCAAATGTGGTGCTTGCCTCATTGTTTCTTTTTTCTAGCTGTATATGATGGTAACACTTTGTGTGTACTCCCTTGTTATAAGGTCTGCTAAATAGCCTACATTTAATGGCAACTGCCGAGTCACCACCTGAAGTATTTTAGACTAAGTCTTACATTGTCATGAAACCAGCTGCTACAGAACTACCTCTAATGTATAATAGAGTAGAAGAGTCCAACCGTCCACACAGTAATAGTAACACATGAGAGAGAGACTCTAAGCAGGAAGCACTTGTCGGAGTGTGAGATTAATTCTGGGAGGGGGGTGCGATTAGTGTGGAAAATCTGTGGGTCCAGATGGCCCGGGTTCTGCTTGATGTGGGCCGACTCGTAAAATCCAGACCCCAGCCCCAATCCTATGACGACAGTGGACACGAATCGGAATCTTGTCTGGTCTGAGTGTTCTGTAATGAGTGATTGACTGTCTCTCCCATATTCCTCAGGTCTTAGAAGATGGCTTCTATTTGGTCTGTTTGGGTGAAGCTTTTAACCCTCACAGAGTAGAGAGAGTGAGTGAGTGGGAGAAGACAGGACACTATCACTCAAATGGCTTAATGGTATTCAGTCTGTTGTGTGATTATGTCTGCATAAACCAATTACATTGGACAGAATGTTAATTAGGCCTGTGGTTGTAAAAGCTCTGTTCCTTAGAGCCAAATAAATGGGCTTAATGTGTCCAGCAAAAGAGGAGGAGGAGCCATTAAAAGCACGGCTCAGATTACTGTGTATCCTGACCTTTAAACTGCAACTATAAAAACCAGTTTGTCTAGTAGAGGATGTTTGTGCCTTGTGTGTCATTAACCCCCCCCCCCCCCACACACACACACACACACACACACACTCCACTATCGGTTCCTGCAAAACATGGCGACTCCTCCATGCACACCGTGCTTCTTATGAAGAATGATCCGAAAATTCTAACTGGAGTCTAAGGAGGAGCTGAGGATGGACTCTTCTGGAACATTTATCAGGCTGTGCATCTTTCACTTATCACTGAATACAAATTGACTCTCACTTTAATTGCATTGGGAGTTCCAGTTGCATCTAACTCCAGAGGTGTGTCTTTGTCTCTTTGTATCTTTCAAGGCACTGAGACAAACTTTCTCCCATCTAGTATACATTAGGACCTCTTAAGTCCCAGCACAGGCCTGGCCCCAGCTCTGCCTGTAGGAAAACGAGAACTAAGTGGGAACTGAATCAATAGGGTCTGCTGCTTAAACTGATTTCAACCTCCCACCGCATCCACCTCCAGATCTGGCACAGAGGGAGAGATCAGAGATGTATTTGTTCTGATAAGTTAATGTTCCCTGTCTTCACAAATGGCTGTTGTTAAATTACGCTCCTACTTATATGTGGTGGCAGGTGTTCAAGGTAGCAACGCTGGTACGGGAGAAAAAAATGTCTGCAGAGTGGATTTGCTTTTGGCTCCGCTGCTATAGTTCATTACGACACCTTCAAAGCCTTGTAAACTACCACTCTGAATGTGAATGAAGACTATGACTCGGATGGTAAATGATAGGTCTTGACGACAGTCAGTGACATGTCAGACAGTGTTGAACTACAGGTGACTGATCAAGTTCTGCTGCTCAGAACAATAGCGTTCTTCTGTCTTCCGTCTGCGTTGTGGAACTGACAGCCATCCCAGTCACTCATCATGATGATGCAGACACTGTTCTTGCTAGTTTTAGAACAGCGTTATTCACAGCTTTAACAACTTAATGTTCTAGTTAAGGGTTGCCCAGTTTCTTACAGTTATAGGCTGTGTGTGTGGGTCACAGGACAGCATGTCAGTGTGTAAGCCACCCTGTGTTGCCTAGACACCATCTAGGCCAATCGAATATACATGATGCTGTGAGAGCATGGTGCAGAGCATGCTGCATGGTTTTTTCCTTTCACAGAGAAACATTCCTGGCCTCTGAGCGTAACAGGGGCCCCACACAACAGTCCACAATATACCCCTGTAGAGAACAACCCCATACTTGCCTGATAACTAACCAACCAGAACCAGGCTTTTCTTTAATCCAGTCTGCTCATTTTTCTCAGCTGAATCGTGGATATTTATAGGTAGCGCTTTAGGCTGCATGGGATTTATAATTTTTTGGTCATCCTGTACATACATGCCTGCCCCTTCTGGATATGTTATCCTGGCACATCCAATGTCCATCACGTTGGTATGCCAGTACCATGTGCTGGTAAGATGTGTAGTCTGACTTGATGATGATTCTGTATGGAGATTACTGGGAAATATGAGGGCAGTGACAGTGGCATTCCTGGCATCTGTCCGTCCGGGGCAACTGTTGGCACTAGCCACTTCTCCACCCTTCTCCTGAAGTATGCACTTGTAAACGTCCCCACGGGGATTTAAAAGTATATGATTGCTTTCAGTGTAGGCTCTTCCACTTATCCATTCCCATCTATATCCATGTCGGAGATATCTGGATCTGGCTCTCAGGGACTGTTGTTCCATGGCCCCGGTTCACAAAGAGGAAGTGGGTTCTCCAGAATACCCAAGTGGGTTCCCATTGAATTTACAAGACTTTGGAAAGCAGGGGGATTATAACGCATGCAGTGTGGGTGAATGTCTAAAGCGAGCTGCATTGTGTCATGAGAGAATGAAACCAAAAGGACTCTTCATGCCCTTGAAATGCATCCTTTTAAACCTGCTTCCAAATCTACCAGTAGCCGCTATCGTGTTTTCCTCTACCATGAGAAATGAATCCAACCAGTGGAGGTTGAAATCAGAGGATGGGCTCATTGTAATGCATGGAACAGAATGAGGAATGGTATCAAATCCGTCCTCCAATTTCTACCTCCACCAGCCTCCCCTGGATCCAATCCATATCTTTTGTAAACTGGTGATCATATCAGCTCTCTAGTTTCCATCTGCCTCCCTGGCTGCACTATGCTGAGAACAAGTGTGTAATCTGAAGGCTTAGCAGCAACACACTTCAATTGATCCCCCTCACCCTCCTCCTTCTATCTATTGACACAGAGTAATAGATTCTCTCATCTTCTCCAGAGGAGTCCTGTTCCCTCTAGATAAGCAGCCTGATGGTCTATCCCTCTGTCCCTCTGCTTATCTGACCAAAAACTCTCCAGCATGTGTTGTGGTGGATGAATGAGTGAATAAGTGAATGAATGAATCACATTTTATTTCTGTGTCGTCACATTAATGAGGTTATTAGAGACAATATTCAATAAACAAATTGAGTACAGTAATTGAACATATGTCGTGGTGGTGTTCTTGCACCGATGGAGAAAGAGGGGGGGGGGGGGGGGAATGTAGCCTCATTTACTCTCCAGATTCCTCTGGTTATTCCAGGCATCGTCAGCTGGGGCTGGGGCTGGAGAGAGCAGCAGCTGCTGTCCCCTGGAACAGAACAGGTGGTTTGAAGGAAAGTTTGAACAAGCCTTCAGACACAGAGGTGCAAAGTATGCAGAGACAATCCAGAATGAAGGGCCTTTGGGATACAGGAGAATCTTGAAAGAAGGGAGGGAGGGCATGATGACACACAACACATCCATAGAGAGCCCTTTGACAACACACACAAGCAGGCAGACGATGACACCCATAGCTCACACACATGCACACACGCACGCACGCACGAGGACGTTTGGCTAACTGAGCTTCTTAGACTGCCAGCCACCTTGGCCTGGCCATAAGACGCTTATCATACTTACTGTGATTGAAATGATATCGCTGGCAGGATCAACACTGTCCTGTCTTGTTGTCACGCTAGTCCTTGCAGGGCTCTGGAGCAGGGACATAATAGGACATAAGGGAGGAAATGATATGCTGCTTTTGCACATTCTGTATGGAATGGGTATTTGATCAGTGAGAGGAGAGTTGTCTGTTATAGTGCAGGCTTCTTTCCTCATTCTTTCTTTTGGCAAATTCATTTGTCTAGTCCTGTGATTTAGTCCCTTGTAAACATTCAGACTTGTGATAACCTCACATTAACCTATCAGATCCCAGCATGTGGCTTTTCTTCTGCTATGAGAGATGGTGCCAGATTGGTCAGTCCTATGAGATGTTAGGGTTTAGATATGAGGTGTCTCATACATCTGGAGCCAGAGGCAGCAGGTGCCCTGTTATCATCCAGGCTCAGGCTCTCTCTCTCTGGGGTCTCTCCTAGGTTGCATAGCCCTCCTCTGGAGCTCATTGAGGAGGAGGGGTGGAGGTCATGGTCTTATCCCAATCGATTTGGGACTGTGCCCCCCCCCCTGGTGTGTCTGGGCTGTTGGGTTAAGATACCAACACACACACACACACACACACACACACACACACACACACACACACACACATACCCCATCCGTCGGAAGTCTGAGGAAATCCCATATGGGCGGTGCAGGGGTATTGACTAGGGAGGGGGTCAGGAGTGCACTAGCCTTTGTTAGGACAGGGGGTGTAAAGGGGGAGTGAATGTAAGGGTGAGCGTGGAGAGGCTCCGTCAGGGGTCCCGTCACAGATTGGCAGGGACAGCTCCTTTATGCAGCCATTGTTCCCTACCTCTCCATTAATGAACCCCCATCATTGATTTGTAGCTGTGGCCTCTGCCTCCGCGGGGAGACTGCAGTTTCCTCAGGAATCCTTGTAATTGTGTTATTGGCCTGTCACTTTCATTTAAATAAAGCTTTGGCAGAGGAGGGAATTTGAATTGGGTTTTGTAAGTCTCTCGAGGGATCTTTTGACAGGTTGATAAAACGCCCGGTGTGAAAGTAAGCCATCAAACAGGGTCAACGTGGGTGATGATGTCATTGATGGCTCCTGGCTAGATGTGGTTTCTGCTAGTTTTGACTGGTTCTAATAAGATAGGGGACGCTTTTGGCGAGACGCCTGTTTTCAACATGTTTCCCTGCGGTCATTTTTCATATTGTGTGCAGTGGTGTCTTCCCTTTGTCCTGTCTTGTGGGCGTTATTCTATACTTCCCTCATAAGTCAGTCTAAACGTCCTTCCTAGAGAGTTGGGGAAAGCACAACATACCCATTCTCTCTCCTCCACATTCTGTAGGGCTGCAAAACCCTGCAGAAATGTGCTGAGAGATTTGAGCTCTTCCATGAGTTGGGCACCAGCTCTATTTTTAACACGGCTGAATGTTTTATGCCTGTGTAGAGCTAACGTGGGTCTGTGGCAGACAGTCCCTCTTCTATGGTTGTAGCCTATTAGTTGTCCAGGAGACAGGACGAATGAGAATCCATGAAAGTCATCAAAATCCCATCAGGATTTAAAGAAGCCATATTATTATCATCCATTGCTCTTTGCAACACACACATGCATGGACGTACTCATGCTCATTCTCACACACACACACACACACACACACACAGTGTGATCCCACATGTTTTCCAGTCTCCTGTTTCCAGGTGAAAGCAGGGCAAGCATCTACGTACAGTATGTTCCTATATGAGGTAACTTGTGTCACTTTGCCTTTGGCATTGAAACATTTCCACCCTGAGGCCTACACATTGGTGGCTAAGATGAGGCCAGACAGAAACTCTGTGTTTACGTGCCAGGCACATTTGGTCCTCATTTCCCGGCCCCTCCCTCACGCTGAGTTTTCATCAGTCCCCTGCTAATTTAACAAACTTCATTAAGTACTCGCTTAAAAGTCAGTCGTTTTAGAGTCCCTTAAAACGGTGCTATCAGGTCTCAGTCCCCCTTATCCCCTCAGCTAGTTCCGAAGCTCTCTGCTCAGTTTCTTTATGAAAAGGCACTTTGTTGAGGCCTACTATATCTGATTGATACTAAAATGTTCTTGTAGAAATGTTCCTATAGACATAACAGTCCCACATGTTTTTCATCATACAGCCAACACACAGTTTATGGTCCAACTAGACCTTTCATCAAACTTTACAGTTTGTTGACAATGTTTGGAGATGCCAGTTCTGTGGTCGTGAGAGACTTCACTTGGGTCGTCAGATGTACAAAGTGGCCCATGATGCTATAAACCCCCACTGAACAACACAAAGGGAACCGTCTATGGCTTTGAAGTGGTCAATAGCCAGGCAGCGGGTCAGTCAGATGACAAGCTGTTTCTCCAGACACAAATGGGAAAAACTTCCATTGATGTAGCCTAGCCTAGCCAGATAGAGCTACACCAGGGGTAAGGCACTTGTCTGGCTCTCTCTTTCAAACCATGGTTTGTTTTCTTTAGCAGTTTAAGTACCCCAGTTTATGTCTTCACTGGAGTGTGAGTATGTGAGGGCTGGCAGGTGGTGAGTGTTCAGGTCCAAGGGTGTCCTTTGTAGTTCTCACCAAGGAGCAGTAAAACACCAAGCGTCTCAGAGTTCTAACACTACTCAGTTCTGGGCAAAAGAGTTGTTTGAATAACTAGCAATCAGACAGTAAGTTTTACCTCTGCACCAGGTAGTCAGTGTGAAAGAGAATGGGCGCTCATTAACCAACATACAGTACTGTAGACCTTTTGAAGCATTCTCATGTGGAGCTTTTTGCTGTGTTGTCTTGGGCATTTCTGTTGCAGGGTGTGTGTGTGTGTGTGTGTGCGTGTGCACGTTTACGTCAGACTCTCTGGTCAGAAGCTGCAGGGGCTGGTCTCGTGACTCTCATAGAGAGAGAGAGAGAGAGAGAGCGCAGTTTGTTCTCCCCCCGCCATCTCGATGCTCTCTCCTTTCTCCGAAAGGCTTCTTCAAACACTCCTCCAGCCTATAATATGCCCAGTGAGGACGCTGAGTCTTTGAGTTCTCCACACTCCCCCCAGGCTAACTGCATGTGTTACTGTTCTGTGTCAAACACTGGAACCACAGCGTATTAGTGGTCTCCTTAACGGCACACAGGCCTATTCAAATATTTACTTTAGTTGCTCAAAATTGCCAAACTTGTGAATCAAGCACTTGAAACGGTTTTTTGTTTTATTTTTAACCCTGATTTTATACAGTGTATAGGCCTACGGCATATATAGACATAGGCAAGAAGTAAGCCTTTTTTTGTCCCAGTCCCAGTTTGTAGGCCCAGTCCATTCAAGTGACAAATCTATTTTGTGCTCATTCTCATCAATTGTGTTTTCGTGGTAGACAAGCTCAGTTCTATTCTGTCTGACTGTCTTTACCACAGGTCAGCTGCTTCAGTCTCCTGGCCTGCTCTCATGCACTCTCAGGAGTGCTCTTGGACTGTTCAACTACAGATGGAGGGGAAGTGTGTGTGCGTGTGCGTGTGCGTGTGCATGTGTGCATGTGCACGGCCAGTCATATGTTTTAAATGAGTCACAGCTTTCCCACTGGTGTGTCTCCTCCTGAGAGTGCTGTTCAGCTGGTGCCACGTGTCCACTGCTGTAACCTGTACTGTGTCAGCTGCCTACCAGAGCATGAGCATGGGGCCAGACGGCTGCTGCCAGCCTCCTCTGTGGAGAGACCTGGAGAAAGTGTTGTTTGTTAGTCTGAAAGGGAGTGTGTGTGTGTGTGCATGCGTAAGTGGATACACATATTCCATGTTCGATAATGTGCTGTGTGTGTGCGTGTGCATCCATGGTGGTTGGCTCGACTTTCCGATCGTCGTCTCGATCCGCAAGCTCCTAATGTAGACGCAGTGAAGGAGTGGTATGGTGCAGTAGCCGATACCACCTGGTGAGAGCAGTTGTACCAGGGGGTGGGGGGGATAGAACATTCCCATGGCATGAGGGATTTCTCCTGTTTCACACAGACAGAGGTGGTGTCAAATAAAGCATTGCTCCCCTGGCCACACCAGAGTTCCTATTTCTTTTCAGAGTGTTTGTTTGCTTTAACTAGAGCATCTGGTGCCTCAATAACACTTGGATTAGAGTCAGCAACCCTCTCCTCAAATGAATTAGATCATTATATCCCAGACTGCCCCCTCCTTGGCCCAGCTCCAACGCATGTCAGACTGTTCCCTCGTATGACTCTGACAGGGGGGGAGGCGATTGGGGGGAAGGTGTGCGTGTGTGTGTGTGTGTGAGAGAGATAAAGTGACACCAGACGGGAAACAGACGTGTGTCTTCCCATGATCCTCAGCAGTTCAAAGAGGTGTGGCGGCCATGGAGGCTGACTGCACCCAGACTGGGAAAAGCTGCGTAGATGAAAAAGTGCCGACCCCACACAACTGCTTTGTTTTCTCTGAGTGGGAGTCGTGGAGAAGTGTGTGTGTGGAGGGGGGTAGGGGGGTGGCCGGAGGTTAAACAGGGTGGAGTCTCGGCTGCTAGACATGCTGTCATCATTAAATAGTTCTATGAACAATAAGGCAGGGTTGTCCCTGTCACTCCAACATGCAATCATCCAGGAATGTCTTTATTCCCGGGAGCTGGAGATGGAAGGCCTCAGTAGCTAATATAGCCTCTTCGGTCTCCCTTGCCCTCTGTCTGTTCCTACCCTCTCTCTCTCTCTCTCTCTTTCTCTTATTCCAGGTTGTCAACATGTCTATCCTCCATTCCCAACCCAATTCCAACTACATTGACTGTGATTATGACCTCTCACCCAGAGAGATGTTTAAGTGAGGTTTGACAGAGGGGCTCTTTTTCAGTTAGCATGACTGTAGTGGAGCCTAAAAATACATTATTTTCTCATATGGAAATGAGTTTTAACAAATCACACTCTGTTGTTTTTCCAAGACCTTCCCCTCTCTTTCTTTTCACATATCGCAGAAGAAGAAAGGGGCATTGAAATGTTCTCTAAACCCACCAGGACACTGGACAATGGATGTGCTATGAAAAGCTCATGAAATATGAATGACTCCTCCTTGCTAATTCCCCTCCTTGTTTTGGGTTGGGAAGACCTTAGCTAATGCAGGGCAAGTGCTTTAGGTATGAGGCCTGCCAGCCCCAGCCCCAGCCCCAGCTTGCACTAACCCTAACCCCGACGCCGGCCCCAGTACTTACTCTAACCCCAGCCCTGGCCCCAGCCTCAGTCTGAGCTGAGCCCACTTAGCTTAGCCCAGACAGACAGCAGATGTGGGTAGTGTGTTGGACATGGTCAGCCATTCCTGGGCTAATGGATGGTGGGCTGTTGGAACCACAGTCTATGGTTGGAGCTGGCGCTAACTGGTGCATGACCAAGATGGCGGCGCGCATGCATCGCGACGCTCAGTGTCTCTCCAGAGTTTGCGAACTAGTAGTTATTTGCTTGTTTATCTTAAGTATTCTCGCTAAAAACAGTTTAGCGTACATATCGTACAGCCGACAAGAACTTCTGGACATCGGTTCCGGCACTCCAGTCATCTTTATCGACGATATACCCGATATACCCGAGATTAGCAAAACAGCGGGTCCAGCTAACTCCGCTACACCGACCGGAAGAGGCCCCAGACCGGCTCGGAAAAGAAAACACAGGCGAGGGAGCCGAGGTGGGCTGAGAGCTAGGCTAAAGCTAACCCCACACCGACTCTCACTACCTAGCCTTTTCCTTGCTAATGTTCGTTCCCTGGCAAACAAGATGGATGAACTGCGGCTGCGGATCACCACCCACAAATGGATTATGGACTGTAACATCATGGTTTTCACTGAAACCTGGCTCAACAGCGAGGTTCCCGACAACGCTATCGAGCTAGCAGGGCGCTGCGTTCTCCGAGCAGACAGAACAGCAGGCGACTCCGGTAAGACCAGAGGTGGAGGTTTGTGCATTTATGTTAACAAGACGTGGTGCACGGACACTACCATCACCGAGAGTCACTGCTCAGCTAACCTGGAGTTTCTCATGGTTAAGTGTAGACCTTTCTATCTGCCCAGAGAGTTCACGTCTACTGTTATCGCGGCAGCCTATATCCCCCCGGATGCTAATGCTAAGATTGCTATGAAAGAACTGCATGCTGCCATTAGCAAACAACAGACTCTGCATCCCGAGGCAGCCTTCATTGTCGCGGGTGACTTCAATCACTCCAACCTAAAGACTGTACTGCCCAAATTCCACCGAAATGTCTCATGCCCCACCAGAGGAGACAGGACATTGGACCAAGTATACACCAGCATGGCTGAGGCGTACAAAGCCGTTCCCCTCCCCCACCTAGGTCAATCAGACCACCTCTCATTGTTCCTACTGCCCAAGTACTCAGCACTCATCAAACGAGTGAAACCTACAGTGAGGACAGTCAAGGTCTGGCCAGAGGGAGCTGACTCAGCGCTCCAGCAGCGTTTTGGAAACACTGACTGGGGTGTGTTTGCCACTCAGGCCACCCACGACTCCCACACGGACATTGATTCATATGCCTCATCTGTTTTGGACTACATCAATTCCAACATCAGCAGTGTCACCACACTCAAGCGGATCACCACTTTCCCTAATCAGAAGCCATGGATGAACAGTGAGGTCCGACTCCTGCTGAAGGCACGCGACATTGCCTTCAGATCAGGGGATGCTCGGGCCTATAGCTCATCCAGGGCTAATCTGCAGAGGGGCATCAAAAAGGCCAAGCACAACCACAAGCTGAGGATAGAGGATCACTTCAGAAACAACTCTGACCCCCGACGCATGTGGCAGGGCATCCAGGCCATCACAGACTACAAAACAACTAACACCTCACCCCTCTCCGTTGACGCCTCCCTCCCTGATGAGCTGAACCACTTCTACGGCCGCTTTGACAGGGACAACAAGGAGGTGGCCATCAAGGCTGTGCTCCCTGCGGATCACCAGCCCCTCACTCTATCTCCCACCGACGTGTGTGCGGCACTGAGCAGGACTAACGCACGCAAGGCTGCTGGTCCTGATGGGATTCCCGGACGCGTCCTCAGGGCCTGCGCTGTGCAGCTGACTAAGGTTTGGACTGACATATTCAACCTGTCCCTAGCCCAAGCAGCTGTCCCCGCGTGCTTCAAAACCACCTCCATCGTGCCGGTGCCAAAACACTCCACTGCAACGAGCTTAAATGACTTCCGACCAGTGGCACTCACGCCCATCATCATGAAGTGCTTCGAGAGGCTGGTCTTAGCCCAACTCAAGACCTGCCTACCACCCACACTGGACCCCTTTCAATTCGCCTACCGGCAGAACAGGAGTACAGAGGATGCCATTTCGACGGCACTTCACTCCGCCCTGTCCCACCTCGACAAGACTAACTCTTATGTGAGAATGCTGTTTATTGACTTCAGCTCAGCATTCAACACCATCATCCCCTCCAAACTGATCTCCAAACTCAGGCAACTGGGCATCAACCCCTCCCTCTGCAACTGGATTCTAGACTTCCTGACCAACAGGCCGCAGTCTGTTAGGCTTCACAACCACACCTCCTCAACCCTCATCCTGAACACCGGCGTTCCACAAGGCTGTGTGCTGAGCCCCCTCCTTTACTCCCTCTTCACCTACGACTGCACACCTGTACATGGCTCAAACACCATTGTTAAGTTTGCAGACGACACAACGGTGATCGGTCTCATCAGCAACAACGATGAGTCGGCCTACAGGGAGGAGGTACAGCACCTAACAGTGTGGTGCAACGACAATAACCTGGCTCTCAACACCAAGAAGACCAAAGAACTCATTGTGGACTTCAGGAAGTCTAAAGCTGGCGCACACACCCCCATCCTCATCAACGAGACTGAGGTGGAGCGAGTCACCAGCTTCAAGTTTCTGGGTGTCCACATCTCTGAGGACCTCTCCTGGACCCTCAACACCTCCACCCTGATAAAGAAGGCTCACCAGCGTCTCTTCTTCCTGAGGAGACTAAAGAAGGTCCATCTGTCTCCTCAGATCCTGGTGAATTTCTACCACTGCACCATCGAGAGTATCCTTACCTACTGTGTCACAGTATGGTATGGCAACTGCTCGGCATCGGACCGGAAAGCACTGCAGAGGGTGGTGAAAACTGCCCAACGCATCACCGGTTCCTCACTCCCCTCCATCGAGGCTGTCCAGGGCAAACGATGCTTGCGTAAGGCACGCAGCATCGTCAAGGACATCTCTCACCCCAACCATAGACTTTTCACCCCACTCCCCTCCGGGAGGCGCTACAGGTCTCTCCGCACCCGAACCAGTAGGTTCAGAGGCAGCTTCTTCCCTGCGGCTGTCACCCTACTGAACTCGAACACTGCACCGACCTGACAACCTACTACCCCTGCAACCCCCCCCCCCCCCCCCCCCCCGGACAATTGCACTATTGCACTATTACTCCCCTCCCCTCCCCTGCTCTTACTCATACCACTGCTCTTCTGTACATACCTGTCCATACTGTTCATACTGCACATAATGCACATATCCTTATATTTTCTTTAATACTACTGCACATACTGTACATACCTGTTTATACTGTTTATACGGCATTCCATATTCATATTTATATTTATTCTGCTATCTACCTCATGCTACTGTTAATACATATATACTGCTAGACTGCATTACCCATACAGCTCATATGCTGCTACACTGTTCATACTGTAACTATTTATTCTGCTATAATGCTACTGTACTCATATACTGCTATACTGCACTGCTATATTATACTGCACTACTACTGATCATATATTGCACTACCTGCAAACACTGTTCATTGCACTTTCTGCTATTTTGCACTTCTGGTTAGACGCTAACTGCATTTCGTTGTCTCTGTACTTGTACTCTGCACAATGACAATAAAGTTGAATCTAATCTAATCTAATCTAGTGGAGACAGCCGTGGCGGAAGTGGTATGGTAGCACGGCCAGAGAGGATGTGAGAGTGTGGTCAGGGAAAATGGGTTTCCAATATGGTTTAGGCTGCTTGTAAATCCTTAGAATAAGATTGGTTGTTTTTGGGGTATGTTCTAAAAGCCAGTATATCATGTAAAGACTTGCCAGTAGGGTTGATGTAATCTCCAATCTCTAATTCTGTGCATTGGCTCAAACTGTCTGGTAAAATGATCTCAGTATTACCACTGAAAGCTCATATTTAAAGTCATCTTTGAAGAAAAAAACGAATGGAATTCCACCCACGAAACACACATTTTTTCAGGGGTTTCTAGGCTTGCAGCATCTGGCTGCCATGCTTTAGTGTAGGCGACATGCTTTTCTGTGTTGGTCATCTGACACCCAGCTTGCTGCTTGCTGCTTCCTGTAAATGTGGATCTCAATCCATTCCGTCTCTGTTAGAGTAGGTCTACAGTATCTAAATTGATGAGGAGCTTTGAAACCCTAGCCCTCTCTTTCGCCCTCTGTCCCAGGAAGTATAGAGTGTCGACATCACCCTGGTGATGACCCTACGCACCCAATAGTGTAACAGTCTCCAGATTGGACAGAGCCAGATGGTGCCTGCCTGGTGATGTCATGCATTAAGACTCTCATTATTGTTGCCCTCAGTGCCAGCAGACTGCCAGGGATCTGACAACGTCACCTTGTAGTTTTTATGTTGATCCACTGCTAAAAACATGCTGAGTTGGTGTAAAATTGTATTTTTTTTTTTTTACGGTTGAGCGGGTTCTTATCCATTTATTTAATGTGTTGTTCAGGGGTAGCTGGTGTGTAAGGATACTACTTTTGATCATATCTTTCTAAGATGCAGTGGCCAGAGGTGGAAAAATCCCCTCTTGTTCTCTGTTGGTTAAAAGCCTCTAATATTAGAATGACTGCTTCAAACTCTAAGGCGCACAAAAGGGTGGCCTCGTTTTTGGTGAACAGTCAGTTGTTGAGCCCTCAATGCCTCGGTGAGAGTGAAAAGACGTGGTTGTGTGTCTATGTGTCTGTGTGTGTGTGTGGGGGGGGGGGGGTGGACTGTGTGTGTGTTTGGGACTGTGTGTGTGTGTTTGGGAGTGTGTGTTTGAGACTGTGTGTGTGTTTGGGATGAGAGAGAGAGTGATTGAGGGCTGGGCTTGGTTTATAGCCCCGTCTGTCGCGCAGTTCCCTGACAGAGCACTCTCTGGAGATTGAAAGTGTCCACTGAGGCGTGATGCTGGTTGATGGGCTGTGTTGTGCGTGTGCGTGCGTGTGGAGGTATTCTGCATGGACTTTGGGTCAATCACAGCTCTGTTGACCATGTAATTTCAGCGAGGGAGATTGATTTGAGAATCTGGGTGATTTAGCAAGTGTGCTAACTGTAGATGTTGACGGTCGATTAACAATGTAATTGCGTTGTCAGCAAACTGTCCTTGATACTTCAGCTTCAATATAGCGAACTTGACTTGTTATAAGACGTGGGTTAGTGAATTATTATCAGGATCATAAAAAAACAGACTAATCTTTGAACGTCTTTGAATAAACTGAATACACTTGTCATTCCTTCAAAGTCTTCAAAGATCCCTTGATCATACATTGCATTTCTTGAAAGCTTTATTGAGGTTTCAAACATCCCTTTGATATTCATTGTAGAACATGTATGAGCCAACAGCACAACGAATAATAGCAATACCACAATCTTATCAAAGGCCATTCGTTCTGTGGATATAGTTATTGCTGTATCGAGACTGGTGAGAAAGCAGACGTTTTATACAGTGCATCTGATTTAATGTGAGAGAACACCTTTATCTCTAACATACCGTTGGCTTGGCTGCCCTCTGTGAAAACATGTGGCCTTTGCCAAAAGCAGCATGTTCACAGAACGTTATAAATCGTCTTTCCATTTGGCTTATCCCTTCCGAGGAAGCCAGTAATGTTCTCGCCAGAGAGAACAGCTGTTCTTACCAGTCTTTTGGATTTGAACCCATAGCTGACACCACAGTCACTTTAGTCTGTACATTAGTATTTTTTTATTTAACCATTTATTTACCCAGGTTAGTCTCATTGGGATCAAATCTCTTTTTCAAGGTCTTATGACCTTGCCCAACATTTATCAGACTTTGTACGCTCTAGTTGCCTAGTAACATCTTGTTGTAGGGTCTTGTATGGTTAAGTCTTTAATGGGTGCTCCCTCTCTGGGTTAAGTACAATTCCAACCTCCGGCAACTATGTCTATTCATTGAACACTGTTTGACATCACAGCTACGGGGCAAAGCACAGACCCTACTAATTCCATTTGAAACTTTCAGCCATTCCTACATTATAGTCATTGTGTCAGAAGTGATAAAGAACTGCCCTTATTGAAGTACTGAAGCTGAAAAGTAATATTCCTGATTTATGGAAAGCTATTTAGAGGCGTTTGTCCTTCCACACGTCAGCAGTTCATAACACTGTCCGTCACTGCCTCAAGGTATCATCCTCAAGGAGAGAGAAGAAAAGAATGTAGAACTGGAAATCAATGGAGATGAGAGATGCTTCTAGTTGGTATAGTCAATAGCTTACACTTATTGTAGCATGTCAGCAGAAAGGCTTTTAACGGGCATTTCTACTAAGTACCCTCTCGAGTTCTCCCGTCCAGAAGAGCACTAGAGGCCCAAGGTGATATTGGACGGAGTAAGAAAACACATTCTCCTCTTTCCCACTCCAGGACAGCTTGGGTTACACGTTAAAAGGAGAGACGGAGAGATCTTGGTACTGTTGTTCTAGAAGGGAATGGGATTTATCTCCCCAGTTTCCCAATGTGTATGCCTTAATAATGCCTCCATTGTAGTTGGAAACCAGAGTTCTGTTATGTGTGGGTGGGGTCTGGACTTTCTGTTTTGGTTCATGAATCCAGACAGTGTCTATGGAGCCCATGAGATTGTGTGTATGTATGATGAGTCATACTGTACAGTAGGATAGTGAATGGGCAGCTCTCCTTGACGAAATCAGAGCAGTCTTTTTGCTACCTGGTTAGCTAGAGAACACAGTGAATGGTTTGTGTTGAATGGTTTCTGCATGAAGCCTCTGCTGTGACTCAGTGACATTGGGAGACAGGGAGCTGTGAGTGGGAGTATCCAGGAGTAGAACTTGTTGGAGTCTGCGCTCATGATGAGTAATTATGTTTGAGACAGTTTTGCTTTTGTGTTTGTTTTTTTTCACCTCCCTTTCTCTCTTGTTCAGAGGAGACTGGTGGACTAGTTGTCAGGATCAGCATGACTATTTGATGAGTGTGTATGGGGCATGGCTTTCTAGGTCATTTACAGAGAGAGAGGTCGATGGGAATGCAGGAGGGCGGAACTAGAGGGATGGGGAGGGAACGGGAATGAGGTCTCATACAAGGCCCATTGGCTGCCTCTCAGAGGTCAAGTTCAGGTCAGTCGCAGTCCCTCATTAGCATTCCTAGAGAGAGGAGCTGTCCTGTGTCCTCAGAGTCAGACGCCCGCTGTCATTTGTGTGTCAAAATTGTTTGGTTAATCTTCTTTCTCTTTACAAGTTGTATATTTGACGATATAAGAGTTGAATGTATAGGTCAGTGGCCAATACGTTTCAAGTATATTTGTTTAAAAGAGTTTAAAAGTGTGTTTCACACAGGGTTTCACAACACACTTCACATTTAGATAAAAACACACCCACTTACTCTTATACAAATAGGTATGGGTGATGACATCTTTGTATGCTGTATATGCCTCTTTCTCATGATGGGTTATCTGTGCTGAATCAGTGTAGATGGACACCTTACACCCGCCTAGTCTGTGTCAGGGAGAGGCCAGGCCACCCCGGTCCTGATAAACATGAATAAGCACATTGTCGGCTCCCCACAGCTCTATCGCCCACTCTGTGAAATATAATACCAGACAAAAACAGAGCTCAGAGCGGTTCTTACAGCAAGCTACTGAATGGCACGCCTAGGGAGGGAAACATCACAGAGCCAGTTTCAATATAACATGGATTTAGATACTCTAAGTCTTGGCAACTGGTGTGAGTGTGTGAGTGTGTGTGCGTGTGCGTTGAAAGTGAATGGAGGCCCTGTTGCCTAGTGTTGGTTTCAGACTCTGAGTCAGTCAGAGTGGGGGGGGATGTGATCTGTTGTAGGCAGGCAGGGAGATTTGGGAACAAGAGCAGAGTGGCGCCGGGTGGGTGGACCTACTTATTGGAATATGAAACCTATTTCCCAAATCCCCAGAGATCCTCCTCATCAGTCGGCTGGTACAGTGGAGCATTGTCTCAGCTGGGCTGGAGTCAGCGTGTTTACGTGTGTACGTAGGCATGACTTTGTGGGCGAATGTGCGTATAGATGAGCATGCGTGCGCACATGCGTGTATGCATGGATATACGTATATATGTTAGTGTGCTTGCATGCATGCATGCATAGGTGCTCGTGTGCATCTGTGTGAGTGCATACACCTCATGTAGGAGGAGCTCTATGTGAGACAGCAGCATATTGAGCGGTGTCCTCAAAGTGCATCAACATCACCCTGAGTTACCATCTCAGCTGCTCCTCCGGCTCAGTTTATGTGAAACAGGCCTCCTACTGTTTGCAGGGATGGATGGATGCCTTCTGTCCCCCGACAGACTGGGGAGGGTGGTGTCTGTCTATTTATAGCATCACCCTGAATAATGGATCACCTGCAGACAGAATGGAAGCTGCCTTATCAGAGGCGCACACACACACACGCACACATACACACACACACGCACATGCACACAAACACGCACGCACACACACACACACACAGATGTGTACACACCCTGCTACCCACGGACGCATGTGTACACACACTCATACACACACACACACACTCACACACACCAGCGGCCCACGGCA
The DNA here is from genome assembly GCF_951799395.1 of Argentina silus. Taxonomy (NCBI): domain Eukaryota; kingdom Metazoa; phylum Chordata; class Actinopteri; order Argentiniformes; family Argentinidae; genus Argentina; species Argentina silus. Next base: position 14,999,911 of record NC_139667.1, read on the forward strand.
CCAGATGACCGCTACCAGTGCCAGGGATGAGAGAACCCTCTGTCTCTCAGACAAAAAAGTTTGAGGACACAAAAGTAGCTCAGAGACAATGACTGCTCTGGTCCAACGTTAACCTTGGAAACAAATCAGACATTTTAAATTGGCGTTTCACAATGAAAGCTATTTTGCACGTATGGGTTTCATTGTGAATGATTTTGAACTGGCAATAATGAAACTTCCTTCCTCTCTCTCCGGTCCCCCCTCCCTTTCTCTCTTCCTCCCTCCCCTCTCTCTCTCTCTCTCTCTCTCTCTCTCTCTCTCTCTCTCTCTCTCTCTCTCTCTCTCTCTCTCTCTCTCTCTCTCTCTCCCCCCGCAGGCTTTGGATGTGGACCGCAGTGTGCTGTACAAGATGAAGAAGTCTGTGAAGGCCATCTACACCTCCGGTCTGGGTGAGTCAGATAAACTATAGTCTCGCTTGGCCAGGCACAGCCAGTACAGTACATCTCACTTTCTTAGAGAGGCTTAGAGAGGTCAGGAAAGGCGAACGCCACATCTGCTCTCTGGAGAGCCGGAATGGAGGGATGGACGGGAGCAGGAATGGAGGGATGGACGGGAGCAGGAATGGAGGGATGGACGGGAGCAGGAATGGAGGGATGGACAGGAGCAGGAATGGAGGGATGGACAGGAGCAGGGATGGACAGGAGCAGGGATGGACAGGAGCAGGAATGGAGGGATGGACAGGAGCAGGAATAAAGAGATGGAGGAGAGTAGGAATGGAGCGATGAAGGAGAGCAGGAATAGAGGGATGGATGGAGAGCAGGAATAGAGGGATGGATGGAGAGCAGGAATTAGAGGGGTAGATGGGGAGATGTGGGGGCTCCTGTCCTGTGTGTGTACTGTATGTGCATGCATGCATGTAGAGTGCTATGCAGCTCATCACCATGCTCACCGTGGCAGGCTGTGACAGTGTGGGGGGGTTTCCAGCGCCTTGTGTATGGGCTGTATGACAGAACCCTGCTGAGAGGGTCCCTCTCTCTCTGCCTCTCTCTCTCTCTCTCTCTCTCTTTCTGCCCCCCTGCCCCTCTCTCTTTTCTTTCCTTGAGCTTGTCTTTTTTGGGAACAGTGCTCCCACTATTCAAGGGGACAGCTGTCTGATCCAGACCCCCTAGAGGAACAGCTGTGGCAGGGCACACCCTTTGTATGTGTGTGCGCGTGCGCGTGAGGGTTAGAGTGTTCTGCTCTCCCCGCTACAGTCTGTTCTAATGAACTTCCCAGCAGCGACTCCATCTCCTTCCTTTCTTCCTGATTGCCAGAAATAGTGCCTCTGTGCCATAACACAATAAAAAAGAGTGTGTGTGTGTGTATGTGTGTATGTGTATGTGTGAGTGTGAGAGGGAGGGATAGAGAGAGAGAGAGAGGGAGACAAAACACTGTGTGTGTGTGTGTGTGTGTGTGTGTGTGTGATTCTGGGAGTTTTTTGTGTGTGTTTTGCCCGCAACATAAATACCAGCCTTGTGTACAAAAGATCAAATTTGAATTTTACTGGTCGCTCCCTGGCAACACCTGCGTAATATCAGCATGGTCATTGTCAGTTAAAGTGTTTTCATAATGGACAGAATGTATGGTGCAGGCTCAATCCTTTAAAAAACAAGTGGCTTAAACCCTTTAAAACCACATTAAGCTTTTAAGTACTCCCCTTAAAGTCCCACATAAGTCATTTTGAAATGTTTTAGCTGATATGTGACAAGTGGGACATGGTTAGCCTGTTTGTAAAGTTAGCATCCAGAGTCTTTTTTGCGACCTAGTCAAACAACCTTTTGACACATTTTATTGAGAATTGCTCCTAGCTATATCTTAAGTTACTTTACCAAATAGCTCTGTGAATGACTAACATCACTACTTGGTGCTTCCGTTCTTTGAGTCTTCAACTCCAGACCATGGGTTTAACAAGTATGCATATTTAAGTCCTTGTCAGATGGTTTGAGTAACCCTGTCATGGGCGCGTACATTCAGTTAGCATCAACCTTCCTGAGTTCAGGAGCTTTGTGATTGTACTATAGCCAGTCCAGGTCATCATTACCCTTCTGAAAATAACCTGACTTATTACTCCTTTGGTTTAATTATCGCTGCGACAGAGTTTGACGTTAGAGGCTACAGAAACCAGACAGGCCAGGTAGCAAATCTCAGCGTGGTGACACAAGAACATAAACACACATCAAACTCCTCCAGGGTGTATAGTCTGTACTGAACGCTCCCAGCACCACTCTAGTACTGGGCCACCTCAGGCCTGCAGACGACAGGGTATCAGCCCATCCAGGCTACATCTCTGTCCACTCATCTAAGCTGTCAGGGTACAGCAGGGGGAGGCTGGTGGAGGTAGGAATTGTAGGACATGCTCATTGTTGTGAACGGAATGAGGAATGGTATCAAACACGTGTTTAATTCAGTTAATTTAAAGTAGTTGATCTTTGAGTTCTTGTTTGAAATGTCCTTGGTACAAATGGGGAGAGATTTTGTGATTTCAAAGTAAAGCCAGTCACATGAGAATGCAATCAGAATTTCTAATAGAAACATTGGCCGCGCTCTGCCCTTGAAGTTCCACTATCGGTGGTCTATCACTTTGTGTTTGTAGTCAGTGAAAACACATATAGGGTCACCTTTGCTTATCTGTAGATGTTCTTGTAAGCTGTCTTTTTTTACTTTGATCAGTGTGGAACACAATCCGCAAAGCCTCCTATTGGCAGGATTAAGCCTCTGTCTATATTTTCCCTTCAAACAAAGGCAAAACCCTCCGGGCTGAAGCACAACTCCATCCTATACTCCTAATCTACTATCTCAGCATCATAATTAGCACTGGTGTTGGTGTTCGCATCATTATCAATGAGAGTTGGTGTTAGCATCATTAGCACTAGTGTTGGTATCTGGTTATGTGTGGGCCTGCTGGGCCAGCCCTGTGGTATTCTGTGGGCCTTCTGGGCCGGCCCTGTGGTAATCTGTGTGGGCCTACTGGGCCGGCCCTGTGAACAGTTCCACTGGCAGTCCTCATGCCACAGCCAAGCTGTCTTGATGAGAGATGTGGGCAACTCACTGCATAATTCAACAGGCCTGAGACATCGCTTTCCAAGACACTCTCTCTCCCTCCCTCCCTCCCTCCCTCTCTCCCTCCTCTGGTGGAATATGCAGCTCTCTGACAGTTGGTGTGAGAAGAGAACACATACAGTATCTCTCTTTGTAATCTGTGTTTCTGCTCACAGCTCTGACAACCCCTACTGCCTACACCCACATCTAATTGTATTATTCCATAAACACTCCTCATGTCTGGAAGACTCTGGATGGGTTAGGGTTAGGGTTAGCAGGGGTTGGTGTATGGACCTTTAAGCCGTCAAGTCTCTCCAGCAACACTAACTAGCCACACAATCATTCCTTCTCCTCTTCTCCTCCATGCCCTCCATGCCCTCCATCTCTCACCCCTCTCTCTCTCTCTTTCTTTCACCTCAACCTCTTTTCCCCTCTCCTCTCTGTCTCTCCCTCCGCTTGTGTCCTAAAGAGGTAAAAAAAAAAAAAAGGCTGTTACCTGCTGGGCTGTCAGAAGGGGTGAGCTTGCGTTTCTCTGAATGCAGTCACCATCCTGCGGTGTCTGTCTCGTCACTCGTCAGCTGAGCAGCGCCGTGGCCTGTCCTGGTTCTGACCAGCCAGCACTCCCGTCTGTCACAGTGACAGTGGAGCCCAGGAGAACCGCTAGAGCCACAGCTAAACAAGCCTCTCTCACTGTCAACACTGACATCCATAGAAATACACAGTATATCGAACCCTAACGCTAACCCACCCCCCACACCCAGTAGAGAGCTGGAAAAAAACATTGTGCTCATTTTTAGGCAACCCATTCTAGTCCGAATGTTTCAAAGGTCTTTCTGTGTGAGTGTTTCTTCTTCTATCGTATATGCACCCAAACAGAGATGAGACAAGCCCGTCCTTTGTTGTTCTGCGGCTGGGCTTTGGTCAGACGGGGCTGTTGGTGTTAGCTGTGTGCGCCACTGCGCAGGGACTAGTTGACCTCTGTGTTTTCTATGTGAGCTGCAGTTTTATCTGTTATGCTGAGCCCACGGTTCACATTCCATTACAGTGTGCATATCAGCATAAGCATTCACATATTGTATGAATTTGCATGCGCACATGCTGAATGCACATGCTCGCTCGCTCGCACACACACACACACACACACACACACACACACACACACACACACAGACATGAGGAGCTGTTATGTTGTTCCCCTGCATCTGCTGTGGATTTTTCCATCTCAAGTCATTGTCATTTTTCCAGCACACGCACACACGCACGCACACACGCACACACACATTCTCATAAGCACTAATGTAATTACCCTGTGGATGGATGTCTGCACTGCAGAGAGAGAGGGGGGGGAGACCACAGAGAGCTACAGGGATCAAGCTTCACTGAGTCGTATTTTACCCGTCTCTCATTGATGTGGCCTCCCTTAACGACGCCCCGCTATCCCTCCTCCAATGGTGTGTCCTCTGGGTCAACCTTTATAGCCCCGACATGTTGTTAAACGCATGTTAACTCCTGCGGTATTTACCGTCCACGGAGAGCGGCCGCGGTTGGAAATCGATAGGAATGATGTCGCCATAGACTCTGTCGGCATGCTCACTCTTGATTGAACCCCCCTGGATTTCACTTCCCAGCAGTGTGTGGGAGAGAGTGACCTGAGGGAGAGAGTGACCTGAGGGAGAGAGTGACCTGAGGGAGAGAGTGAGCTGTGGGAGAGAGTGAGCCGTGGGAGAGAGTGACCTGAGGGAGAGAGTGAGCCATGGGAGAGAGTGACCTGAGGGAGAGAGTGACCTGAGGGAGAGAGTGAGCCGTGGGAGAGAGTGAGCCGTGGGAGAGAGTGAGGAAACAGAAGCCAGGCTGCTATCTGTTGATTAACGGACAAGGCTTCAATAACAACCCCAACACAACCCTCTGTGCTGTTAGATAATCCACTGTGTGTGTGTGTGTGTGTGTGTGTGTGTGTGTGTGTGAGAGAGCGTGCTGTGGGTGTCAGCGTCTGTCTGCTTGTGTGTGTGTTGTCACAGGGCTCTCTATGAATGTGTTGTGTGTCATCATGCCCTCCCTCCCTTCTTTCAAGATTCCCGTAAACACAACAAGGCCACCATTTCCTGAAGGCCAGTGACAGGAACACTACTCCTTCCCTCCCTCCATCCTCACCACAACGCAGCCCCATGTTATCAGTGACGAGAACCACACTCCCCCTCCATCCATCCTGTACACAGCACACCACACAGCCCTGCTCTACCCACATTAATACCAGTACACAGCCCTGTTCTATCCACATTAATACCAGTACACAGCCCTGTTCTATCCATATTAATACCAGTACACCGCCCTGCTCTACCCACATTAATACCAGTACACAGCCCTGTTCTATCTATATTAATACCAGTACACCGCCCTGCTCTACCCACATTAATACCAGTACACAGCCCTGTTCTATCCACATTAATACCAGTACACAGCCCTGCTCTAAACAGGCTATCCGTGACAAAGAAGGTGAAAAGACAAGAGATTGTGAGAATGCACTGGAGGATAGCCTACCAACCCTGCCTTCTCTAACCGGCCGAGTCATGTTACGGTAAACAGGAGACTAGCCCATGCCCAGGGGGGTTTCTGCTGCACGGCTCCGACCGTGTCACGGGTGAATAGGTAAGTTCCCTGAGCTCATGCGCACCATCAAAACAAAACAAAACCAAAAAAAGCCACAGAGCCGCGTTTGGCATGGTGCCACCCGGGGCGACCCAACACCCAACAGCTGTGTTTGATTGCCAAACAAAGAAGTGTGCGGCACCGGCGATCATTGTTTCTGTGGTTGTGTGTGTGTGTTAATGACTACAGGTGTGTGTGTGTGTTTGTGTTAATGACTACAGGTGTGTGTGTGTGTGTGTGTGTGTGTGTGTGTGTGTGTGTGTGTGTGTGTGTGTGTGTGTGTGTGTGTGTGTGTGTGTCTCCTGAAGAGGTATGAGAAGTGCCAGACTAGAGTCAGGAAAGCTCCCCCTTTTGAAATGCAGCTGTGGTTGACATTCTCTCTTGGGAATAATGTTCAGCTGGCCAACATCTCGTTAAACCCCTATGATCTCAGCAGGCTTTACAGGTAATGTCGGGTGTTCACGTTTTAACTCCTAATCTCATGGGAAGATCTGATGGGTTTACTCATGATCTCATCCACCTTAATCTTTGGTGTGTGTGTGTGTGTGTGTGTGTGTGTGTGTGTGTATTAATGAGCAGAGTCATGCCCTGGCAGCAGGTGTCTGGAAGTGTCTGTCTTCACACTCCTCCTCCAGTCTTTTTTTCTTGTTCTCTCTCTCTCTCTCTCTCTCTCTCTCTCTCTCTCTTACTTTCACCTCTCCTCCTCCCTCCCTCCCCATTCCATCAATTTCTCACCCCCTGCATGACTAGGCCCTGCCACAGGTTGTGATGGGGTGGTGGGCGGTATGGGCTTGTCTCTGGTCTGAAATGACAAGGTGGTCCCCAGACAGCTGACACAGAGTAGGCTGAGAGCTGGAAGGAAAATGGAGTGCTAATGAACCAGGCTTCACACACACTGCTGTCACAGTGTGAGAAACACACACTCTCTCTCTCTCTCTCTCTCCCTCTCACTCACACACTCGCTCACTCTCACACACACACACACACACACATACATAGCTTTCTCTGGGGAAAGGCCCAGGGTTGTCATGGTAACACTCCCTGGTTGCTCCAACTTGCTCCTGCTCCCAGCCTTCCCCTGCGCCCCTGCTTTATTAGCTGTTAGCAGAGCTAAATGAAGTGGGGCTCTGAGGCTGGGCAACATCTGTCACACCTGCTTTATGGACTTCCCTTTTGCTCGGTTGAAGTGGTGCTGTGTGTGTGTGTGAACTGAATTGCCCTGTTCCTATTGTTTGATTTACAAGGCTTGGCCTCTTTTTGCAATATATTAGATCCCCCCCCCCCCCCCCACACACACACACACACACACCCTAACCCGTTAATGTACTACCTGACCCACATGCATTACTGTAGCTGCAGGCTGACTTTGAAAATCAAGCCACTCTAGCATTGAAGCTTGAGGCTGTTGACTCATAATAGATGGTGTAACTCTAACTTTACGAGTCTCCCCTTCATCTCTCTGTTGCTCTGTCTGTACATCTGAACCCAGACAGTCTGACTACGGTTCGCTTTGAGTTGGAGTTGAGTCTCTTTCTTTCTCTCTCTCTCTCTCTCTCTCTCTCTCTCTCTCTCTCTCTCTCTCTCTCTGTGTGCGAGAGTGAGTGTGTGTGTGTGTGTGTGGGGGGGGTTAGCAAATCTGATTTAATTCCTCACGCTGCATTCCATTTATTATTCATCTGGAAGGATTGATTTGAGTCTTGTAGATCAGAGAGAGTGTACAGGGTATGCGTGTGTGTGTGTGTGTGTGTGTGTGTGTGTGTGTGTGTGTGTGTGTGTGTGTGTGTGTGTGTGTGTGTGTGTGTGTGTGTGTGTGTGTGTGTGTGTGTGTGTGTGTGTGTGTGTGTGTGTGTGTGTGTGTGTGTGAGGTGAATGCTCTGGAGTGCGTTCTCCTGCTAGAATAGTCATAGTCCACCCATGCCCAAAGCAGTCATAGTCCACCCATGCCCAAAGCAGTCATAGTCCACCCGTGCCCAAAGCAGGACAGACTGGCAGAGCAGAGTGGCTGTGAGGTGGCACAGTGGCATCCATGGTGGAGAGAACGTTCCAGATCATGACGTTGGTGGAAGATCGCTAGAGAATAACAAACGTGTTGTTCTATTGCACTTCGACTACGCTTTTATTCTACCTCATGAATCCTTACTGTGATGGGTATGACTTGTTATTCGTGACTTCTTCTCTGACCTTTATTCTCCTCTCCTCTCCTCTCTCTCTCTCTCTCTCTCATTCCAGCCCATGTGGAGAATGAGGAGCAGTACACCCAGGCCTTGGAGAAGTTTGGAGAGAACTGTGTGTACAGAGATGACCCTGACCTGGGCTCAGCCTTCCTCAAGTTCTCAGTCTTCACCAAGGAGCTCACCGCTCTCTTCAAAAACCTGGTGAGAAAGGTGTGTGTGTGTGTGTGTGTGTGTGTGTGTGTGTGTGTGTGTGTGTGTGTGTGTGTGTGTGTGTGTGTGTGTGGTGTCACTGTCTTCTTGAAGCAAAGTGTTCCAGTTTTCCTTATTGAGTGACACGTCTCTCTAACTATTTGTGTGTGTGTGTGTGTGTGTGTGTGTGTGTGGGGGGGGGGGGGGGGGTAGAATTCCTCCCCTAGAGACATAAAGAGTTCCAGCCTGTCCTAATTGTGTGTATCCCCTTGGGTCAGAAAAGTATCGGAAGGAATAGGAAGCCTTTGGGGGTAGATCAGTTTTCCATCGCAGCAGCCAAAAACCGCTACTGAAATGACCCCAAATCTGCTGGATCTAATTAAGCCAGATCCTGCCCTGACTCGGATGCAGGTTTTAACAATCCCCAGGCTTTATTAAGAACACCTGACACAGACATCTGAGAAGGTTTAGCCTCACCCCAGGAATAATGGCCATTTACACAGAAAGCTTATTGACTTACGAGTGATTTTATCTGTGTCATCTCGAGAACTCCCCACTCAGGGAGTGGAAGATGGGTTGTTATGTTTGTACTAACCCAAGGATCAAATTAATAAAAAGAACATGAGTTTCCTCCCGGAGCCCTATACTTTAGACTCATTTCACCCCAAACAGGGGTTTACTTTAAGACTCCACAAGCCAGTAATCTTTTCATCAGTCGGAGCAAACACTGGGTTTGAAAGGGCATAATAGGACAGGGCTGGGTTTTGTTCCTCTGTTTGTTTGTCTCTTTCTCTCTCTCTCTCTCTCTCTCTCTCTCTTTGTCCCTCACTCTCTCTCTCTCTCTCTTTGTCCCTCACTCTCTCTGCCTCTCTCTCTCTCTCCCTCCCACTCTTCTCTCTTCTCTCTCTCTGCCTCTCTCTCTCTCTCTCTCTCACTCTCTGCTCCTCTCTCTCTCTGCCTCTCTCTCTTTCTCTCTCACTCTCTACTCCTCTCTCTCTCTCTCTCTCCCTCCCACTCTTCTCTCTTCTCTCTATCTCTGTCTCTGTCTCTCTCTTTCTCGCACACACATACATATTTTCATTATTCTCCCTGTCACACACCTAATCTCACACACACACACACACACAGATCACATTTCAGCAGCACGTATCATTCTGTCTGTCGCAGGTAGTCAGGGTTAAACCCTCTGACGCAACCTCTCTCCTCTTTCCCCCCTCTCTCTCTCTCTCTCTCTCTCTCTCTCTCTCTCTCTCCAGTTCCAGAACATGAACAACATCATCACCTTCCCTCTGGACAGCCTGCTGAAAGGAGACCTCAAGGGGGTGAAAGGAGTAAGTACTATAACCACAGTCTCCGTGTCTTTATCTGCCCATGTGTGGTGGAGGTTAACACAACTAAGCAGAGGAGGTAGACCCCTCACAGAGAGATCCATGTCCATTTCTCTGGTCAAGTAACTCAAGATCCTGTGTGTTTCATGTGATCTTAATGATGTGGCGTTACAGGTGTTGTTTGTTTGGGTGTAGCCTCCCTTTATACAGTGTTAGGTGCTATGACGTGTTGCACCTACGGTTTTGTACAGGTAGGTCCACTTGTACTGTCACTGTACAGGTGTCATGTCTAAGGGTCACTAGACTAGCTCTACGAAGATCCATCCAGCCAGCCAGCCAGCCAGCCAGCCAGTCAGTCTGCCAGGCAGCCAGCCAGACAGTGGAGGCAGGGCCCAGACAGAGCTGATCCTTCTGCAGTCTGCCCAGGCCTGTGATCCCATCAACCCTCATTACTGTCAACCTTGACCCCTCTTGACCGTCGCTTGGTTAGGTAGACGCTAAAGCCGCTGCTGCCGCTGCCGCCGCTGCCGCCGCTGCCTGATGTGATTGACCTCAATAATGAGGCTGTCAGAGTGCTGTGTCCGTCTGTCTGTCCGTCTCCGAACAGAGGCTGGCCGGACTCCCCAACGGTCTCTCTCTCTAACACGCTAGCCCTCTCTTTTGTTTGTCTGTTTCTCCTTTTTCTTTCTTTCTCTCTCTCTCTCTCTCTCTCTCTCTTTCTCTTGCTCTCTCACTCTCTCTCTCAGTCTCTCTCCCTCCTGTGCCCCCCCCCGCTCTGTTTTCCCCAATCTCTCTCCCTCTTGTTTCCGGGCTGATGTACCGGGTGCAAATTTACCACAGTGGCAATCCCCTCATTACCCCGGCGATGACTCTCATTACACTCGTGACATGGGGCTAATGAAGTGCTAGTCGTAGCATTTTCTGCCTGACTGAGACGCACAAGTTTACAGCTACAGCTTAGTCTGCCTTTCTGAACACTGAACTGAGAGAGAGAGTGAGAGGGAAAGAGAAATGGAGAGAAATAATAAGGAGGATCTCTCCATCTTCCCCAGTGAGCACTACAGAAGGATCAGTGTGTCTGTCTTATACAGCATCAGGGCCCTTCCCTCCTCCTCCTCCTTCTTTCTTTTCCTCTTCCCACTCTTTCTCCTCCTCCCCTCTCACCCCCCCCCCCCCCCCCTCCTCTTTCTCCCCCTCTTCCTTTCTCCTCTTCCTCTCCAGCTCCCAGGGGAAGAACCTGTGGAGAGAGGAAGAAGTCTAGACCTTCCCTGAGTGGTTCTGGACTGAACACAGGAAGTGCCTTCCGTATGGCCAGACGCACGCACGCACGCACACACACACACACACACACACACACACACACACACACACACACACACACACACACACACCACAGCCTAATTGGCTTTTTTATCTCGGTTGAATAACATAAAACAGACCTACCTCCCACAGCATTAGTATTATATGTAATTCTTGGTCTCTTCAGAGAGGCAAGGTTTTGTAAATACCATTCTGTGTGGCTGGCTTTGGGGATTGGGGAGGGGGGGGGGGGGGGGGTTGTGTTAAAGCACTTTGTAGACCGTGATGTGGGCTTGTTAGCTTGTTAATATTCCATAAATGTGCTTTTTAGCTGACAGTCCGGAAAGCCTGAGCCGTCCCTGTGGGGTGGTGACACTAATGTAGCCGTGATTATAGGGCTTTCAGACCAGACCTGTCATTGGAACCATTTCACTGAAAATGGTTATTTTACACCCCACTCAACTCTCCCTGCCGGGTGACCCACCTCAAGGCATTTAGGAGTTTAAATGTTGTTCTGTCAGATTACAGCACAAAGTGACCCGGTCATATTTAGTGTCCCGTCACTTCCTGTTTTCTTGGAGCTTCAGTGTGGTCTGTGTGAGGTACCGTAGGTACAGGATATCAGGGGAGCCTGTCCTCTGATTTCTGCCTCCACCAGTTTCCCCTGGAAGACATACTGTAGGAGATGAGAGCAGTCCCGAGGAGTAGGACCTGAACCCTGACTACAGCGAACCTGCACTGTGTTGTGTCAAATCTATGTGAGGATACTTGGCTTTACTGAAATACACCAACTCCCTATCTTTGTCACTATAGCCAAGCCCCCCCCCCAGCCCCTCGTTGGAACCAAGGGGTCTGGACGTCCTGTGTTATTGTTACTACATGATGTGCCCCTGTCCCCCAATCATAAACAAACCAGTGGAAACTGCTGAGACCACCAGAAGTACACAGCCAAGGGGATTTACACTGTGTGGACACTGCGATGATGTCATTCTCTCCAACAACACCGGACCTTCTGATCCCTTGTGTCCCCCCTCCCCCATCCCCCCCACTCCCCCCATCCCCAGCCAGCTTTGTCTGATAGGCTCTCCTCTCGTGTGTTTTTTTACCCACTATGAGTCATATCAGCCTCTCTGTATTCAGGCAGGCAGGCAGGCAGGCAGACAGGCAGGCAGGCAGTTAGGCAGGCAGCCAGACAGGCAGGCAGTTAGGCAGGCAGGCGGGCGGGCGGGCGGTGGGTGGGTGGGTGGGTGGGTGGGTAGATGCTGTATATGATGTCCAGTAGTGTGTTTCTGGCTGCTCCATTGCCCTAGGGGACTGAATGCGGTGAATTCAGACGAGGCCCACCATACTGACTCGGTGAATCGTGAAACCCGCCCACCAACACAGAAGGATGGAGCTGAGGCTTTTATCTTTTCGGTCAGAAGACCTCAAAGTTACTTATTTTTCTTACTCTAGTGAGTGATTTCACCGGGATGTATTTTTACTATCTGTGTCCTGGACCACCACAAGACCAGGTGGATCAGTCTTTAGAAGGGTAGTCTCACTAAGTCAGACTCTCTTGAGAGACGGTGCACCCATCTAAAAGTGCTGATGGGAGTTGGTGCATCCGGTGAATTTCACCAACGACATCCATATACTACTGCCAAATAGGTTGGAGTGCTTCAAATGGAAGCATTTTTAAAAAAAAATAGATAATTGAAATTCTGGCATTGAAAACGTCTCTCTCCCGGAGGGCTATTATGGTAAATCCCATTCGAGAGAGAGAGCATGTTGATTTGTTGTTGCTGTTGTAGAGTGGACGGGAGGTGACTCCTGATTGGCCGTGGTCCAGCAGCATTCCTCAGAGCTAAATGGCCCGGCCGTGCCTGTGTTTGTGTGTGGACGGCCATGACATCTCCTTCACTCCCACTCCACTCCCATTGAGACATTGCAGCCATTACATATGTAGCTGTCAGAGAATGTCCTGCCCTGTGTCCTGCCCTGTGTCCTGCCCTGTGTCCTGCCCTGTGTCCTGCCCTGTGTCCTGCCCTGTGTCCTGCCCTGTGTCCTGCCCTGTGTCCTGCCCTGTGTCTTGTCCTGTCCTGCCCACTCTCCTTTCTTTCTTTCTTTTTTTCTCTCTCGCTCTCCTTCTATGCTCTGTGCATCCTGATTCTTCATACATTGTTCCTCTCTCTCTCTCTCTCTCTCTCTCTCTCTCTCTCTCTCTCTCTCTCTCTCTCTCTGTCTCTCTCTCTCTGTCACTGTCTGTCTCTGTCTGTCTCTCTCTTTCTCTCTCTCTCTCTCTCTCTCTCTCTGGGTCTCTGACCTGAGGTTGGTTGACTAAGTGGTTCTTCATTCTGCCCACTGACTCGCACCGTGATCTAATGGGGCAGCTGCCATGCTTGTCACTGAAGCGGAGGGCAAGCAGAGGGAATCTCTCTCTGAGACTCTCTAAGACTGTAGGCATACTGGAACTGCATTAATCATAACAAGGCTAAGCTGGATAAGCGTTCTTTCACTTTATAAAGCTCAGCTGTTGTTTGAGAACGCATCGAAATAGCGGCATTGTCACCGCATTGTATACCACCTAATTTGACGACCGAATAGAAGCACATTCGTTTCAGTGCCATGGTGGTAATAAGTGCCTGGGATTGTAATCAGGAAACGATCATTCAAACAACAAGAACACATGATCATCAACTCGTCATGTAGAATCAGACTGCTCGGTTTCTGCGTTTCCCCCGGTCAGTACGTAGCAAGCAGTTGGCAGCAATTATGCTTGTTGTGATGTTGTTGTAAAAAGGACACGGGGAATTGCACCAGTTTAATGTGTGTTTTTGTTTGTCCTAATCGCTGGTGTAATCAGCGGCACAGGGGAGGAGAAAACATTGCATAATCTCACGTTTGATCACAGTCACAGCTGCTGAACGCTTCCATAATTATGGGCGATCTATTTAGCTGTTCAACGGTGCAGGCCACCGAGGTCATGTTATGGTTTCCAAAAACACTGTTCCTTTTCTGCCCAAACCGCCGGACTGTGACATCATCCAAGCTCCTTACCGAGACCACAGACGGCAGCACTGTAGCCTCGCCTAAATCCATGAAACAGGCCAGGAGGATGTTTTGGCTGAATGATTCACACCAGATGATTGACAACATGCTCTGTTGATGCCTATCCTTAGCTACTGCTTCTTCATTGAGGGAGAGAGGGACGTTATTCCTTAGAGGTTGTAACATCAGGCCCAGTCTTTCAAAATGTAGGATCTAGATCAGAACGATCTGGATTAGTTTCTGCTATCCAGGATCAGCTCTGTCTGGCAAATGTTGTAGTCGTATAGGGGGACAACAGCCAGCTCCATCTGATCCTGGATTGCAAAAAAAGAATCCAGATCATTTTAATCCGGATTAAAAGTTTTGAAATACTAGGCACAGGCAACCTCAGTGAATCAGACTAGATGAGATTCTGGGTTCTGAGATGAAACACCAGGTTAATCCTTGACTGGAGTATTGCTGTCTGTAGCATCATTTCTTCCTGGCTATAGGCCTACATGGTAGACTGTGTGTGCAGTGGCATCCTTTACCTCTGTGTGTTTTGACCATGCTCTTTATGTCCTGTTTACTCATAGTTGACATTCACTCACAATGGAAGACTGTTCTGTTGTGTGGAGATCTGTGTATATTGCCCAGGGACTGCAGGTGGAAATTAGCTATGTCGCTAAATCTGGTGCAATATTTGTTGTGCATAAACCTGGACGTTTACATAGAGGTATAACACAGAGATGTTTATTAATACCTGTGTATTCCTGATTCAATACTCCCTATACAGTTTGATGTTGACACATGTCTCTCTTGTTTTCACAGGACCTGAAAAAGCCCTTTGATAAAGCCTGGAAGGACTACGAAACTAAAGTGTAAGCAGTTTAACATTGTTTCTGCAGCATCAACCGTTTGAAATGAAGTTGGGATTCTGGTCCATTACGTAAGGGTAAAGTGCTAAGACTATTGGTCGGTCATTTGTTGTCTTTTGGTCCATTGGCACTTACTGTGTGGTGGCCATGCTTGTGAGAGAGCAGTGTTCCCATAGCATTTGAATGATATATAGATATTTATAATTGGTCATGATAACGGTTTTGCATTTAGTGTGTTATTGTTACTGGTAAGAAGCCCATTTGATCATGATGGATGGAATCCTAAGTCAATATCCGCGCACGTAAGTCGGATCATCGCGCAGATATCCCATTGACATGAATGCAAGATTTACGCAAATGTCCGAGTTATGCGCGCAGATCTCGAGTTAGGATTCCACCCGAAACGCATAAGCAGTACGTCGGCTGAGGTGCACTGTGATGTGTCTCGTTGTCCCTTGTTTGTGCTTGATTAACCACTATTCCCCCAGCAAACCTCACTTTGTGCTCATCAACGAAACAAACGCGCCCTCAATAACCCAGTCCTCACCTTTCCCACATCCCTCCATCCACATTGACCTCACTGTGATTTTGCATGCAATGGTATATGAAATTTTATAGTACTCTTATATATTTTACAAGCTGCAAAGGACATTCTTTACTGAAAGGGTAATACATGTTCTTCTCCAAACCAATTTGAAGAGACAAGACAGTACTTACTTTGTACTACAAAGTTCAACCGGATACTCTGACTGGTCTTGACCTCCCCTTTAAGTTCCCTCCATTGATGCCCTGTCTCTGTCTGCTATCAATGGAGTACAGTACTCAGTCTGATTGAGACACCCCCCCCCCCCCCCCCCCACTACCCCATCAGCTCTGGTGCTCCTCCTCAAGATTTACTGATCCAAACCGATCGGTCTCGTCTCATATCACAGATCTCTCTAATCTCTTTTATCTGCCATTAGAACGGGTCCCTCTCATATTTCTCGACAGTGAGAATTGAAACTATTTGACCCATACGCGGCTCCGGCTCCGACCGCTTTAAACCGGTTCGCAAGCACTCTGCCGTCCTCCCTACAGTTTGAGTTACATTTGATCTCTTGGCGACTAGTGTGCAGAAGGATGTTAATTTCTTTATGGGCTAGTTTCCCGGGCACAGATTAAGCCCAGTCCTGGACTATATATATACGACTTTCAATAGAAAATCTCTATTGAAGATGTATTTATTGTAGTCTAAGATTAGCCTTAATCTGTGTCTGGGAAACCATCCCAGTTCCACCCTAATGCTTCTGGGTTGAGGATTGATTCATATGCTGACTTTGCAGATGTTCTACTAATTAAAAAGCTAGTGCAACTCCATGTGTGAGGTAGCGGATGCTGGTTTATCACCACAAAAACAACTTAAATGAGGGAATAACCCAAATGAGGGAGATAACTGTAGATGTGTGTCAAGCAGTGGCAGTGACTGTGACATTTTTTCACAAGCATCTAATCATAGTCTTGTCATATCATGAGTCACCATGCTGATGGAGCTACAGTATGATATAATTAGAGTCTAGAATTAGAATTAGAATTCATTATGGTCTGTTCTAAACGTCACAGGAGAGGTCCACGGTGCTGACTCATGCATACACACCACTTTGCTATAGCTTGACGTGCCCCCCCTCTGTCTGTCTGTCTGTCTGTTTTGGTTTGATTCTGTTGCCCCCCCCCCCCCTCTGTCTTGTCTGTCTGTTTTGGTTTGATTCTGTTTTGTTTGTTTTGGAATGGCCTTGATTTGATTGGTCTGTGTCTTGATTCCGACCGAGCCGAGCGGTTGGCTGCAGGCCGAAGTTCTAGAACTGAGCTGCACAGAATGCTGAACCTCTGTGTAGAGGTTAGTCATAGCAGCCCTTCTAACCCAAACGCATGATCGCTGTCAAACCCTGGAGGAGGACACACAGGGGTCACTGAGTCACTCTTCCTCTTAGGGGGAGGAAAAACGCTGCATCCTTTTGTAGAGGGATATGCTGGTGAAGCATATGGAAAAGAATGCCCTGTTGCATGGAATGGGTTCCCCCTGTGTCTTTCCTGTTGGCTGTGTACAGTATATGTGTTGTGTGTGTGTGTGTGTGTGTGTGTGTGTGTGAGTGTGTGTATCTGAGTGTGTGTGTGTCTGAATGTGTGTTTGGGACTGTGTGGATAATACGCCACTGGAGGCATTGGTTCGCCCTTTGACCCCTACTGATGTCACCTCCTCCCAGCACTAAGATCGAGAAGGAGAAGAAGGAGCACGCCCGGCAGCACGGGATGATCCGCACGGAGATCAGCGGGGCGGAGATCGCAGAGGAGATGGAGAAGGAGAGGCGCTTCTTCCAGCTGCAGATGTGTGAGGTGAGGGGAATTAGCCGTGAAGAGGAGTAGAGGGGTTGCCAGATTGTGAGGTGAGAGGAATAAGCCATAACACCAGGGGGTTGCCAGATTGAAGTCCTGTTTATGTGCTGGCACATCAGGACTCCTAATACTACCTCAGCTTATTTTGCTAATCTCCTTCCATGACCTCCTGATAGGGGAGAGGACTTGAAAGATTGGCTCCATACACGTATAATTGAGGGATCTATTTGAAGCTTTTTAAGCCTTTTAAAGTCTTACCCCTCTCATTGCACGTTTTGCTGTCTTGCAGTATCTCCTCAAAGTCAACGAGATCAAGATCAAGAAGGGGGTTGACCTGCTGCAGAACCTTATCAAATATTTCCACGCACAGTGCAAGTAAGACACACCCACACACACACACACACACACACACACACACCCCCCCCCCCCCCCCCACACACACACACACACACACAATCAGCTGATGTATTGCCTCTCTCTATCCAGTTTCTTCCAGGACGGGCTGAAAGCAGTAGACAACCTCAAGCCCTCCATAGAGAAACTAGCCACAGACCTCCACACGGTGAGCATCTAAACATGACTGTCTTCACCGTCAGTGTTCACCTTGAGCCCCACTCATCCCTCTCTAACCTTTCCCTATACCATCTTCAGATAGGGTGGAACCCTAACTCAAGATCTGTGCACTCAGGATCTGTGCACGTAAATCGAATCACTGTGCAAATTGGGAGTTACGCGTGCAGATCTCGAGTTAGGGTTCCGCCGGTAAAGTGTTGACCTTGAGTCCAGTCATCCCTCTCTAACCTCTCCCCACACCGTCTCCAGATAAAGCAGGTCCAGGATGAGGAGAGGAAGCAGCTCACTCAGCTACGAGACGTCCTCAAGACAGCACTGCAGGTGGAGCAGAAGGAGGTAATGCCTGCCTCAGTACCTCTCTCTCACTCTCTCTCTCTCTCACACACTCTCTCACACACACACACACACACACACACACACACACACACACACTCTCACTCTCTCTCACACACACACACACACACACACACACACACTGTACACAGCACAACACTAGACTAGGTTCTCAACACACTCAATAGCCTTCACGATACGTCAACGTACAGTACCTGTCAAACATCCAGTGGTGTATCTGTATCTCATATATAATCTGCTCTATTTCTAGAAGTCTGTTTCATGATGTGATTACTAAGTAGGAAGTCCCGATGTCAATAACCCAATCCTTCTCAGCTCTCCGTCAACATCAGCAAGCTTCACTGAGGAAAACCCATCCATGTTTTAGAGCTCTTAATATGTGCTTACGTACTATGTTGGTATAAGCTGTATGACGATTTGACCGAGTAGCTTCCATTCATAGTATTCACATGACGCGTCAAGCAGCCATCGACACGGACTAGTTCACCGACGGCGCGACTAGCGCCGTAGCGACAGATAACAAATTCAAATAACCAGTCATTTTGTTATAAGATGACAAATGAATTATGAACAGATACGATTGTATCATTACTTATTCTGTTCCACAATTCGCAGGTGCAAAAAAACTATCAGTCGCACAATTGATTAGCCCACACTAGTCGCCCACAAACGTGGCGAAAGTGGCGTCATGCTTCATGCTATGAATAGTAGGCCTACGCCTTCGTGACTGAAGGATGCTCTCTCTTCTCTTCCTCACTGCCTTCGTCTGTTGTGAACCCAGTCTAGGAGAGTAAGTGGATTCTCAGTGAAACCTCCCTGTGGTTGTGTCTCGCCCGTCACCATGGTGTTGTAGCAGTGATAGAGAGAAGCATTGTTCATAGAGAACATTTAAGCCACACTATAAAGGAGGATGTCGTGTTGCCTTACGACAGACAGCCTTACGTCCTTCTGACTGTCGTAAGCCAACGAAGGGGGTATACTGTAGATAGGGGAGATTTGGGGGAATTGGAACTGGAATTCTGGTCTTCTTATAATTGTTCCTGTTTACAGTGTTCTGATAACAGTAGCCCCCTGAAACCATTCCTTTATATAGCCTTGCTTTCCTATACCATTTCCTCAGAGGAGGTGACATCACTAGTGCATGACCCCAGCCTTTGTTTGTCCCATGTGTGCTTACCGTGGCTGTATCTCAATAGTCTGTAGAGACCTCTCCTCTCCTCTCCTCTCCTTTATCTTCATCTGCACTAATGGGAGATCAATCTGGAGAGGTGAAGGTAGACATCTTCATATCAGCACGAGGAGAGGAGAGGAGAGGAGAGGAGAGGAGAGGAGAGGAGAGGAGAGGAGAGGAGAGGAGAGGCAACTGCTTTAGACTATTGACATACACCCATGTTGTGGTGCCCTGTGCTTTTTTCTAAATTAGATCCTTTTTGTGTGTGTGTGTGTGTGTGTCTCTGTGCATACTGCTATTGTTGCCTTGTGTCTTATACATAGGATACTTATTTGTGTGTGTGTGTGTATGTTGCTATTGTTGAAGGATTCCCAGGTGCGACAGAGCGCCACCTACAGTTTGCACCAGCCCCAGGGCAACAAGGAGCACGGGACTGAGCGCTGTGGGAACCT
>NC_139667.1:15021910-15091910 GCF_951799395.1 Argentina silus
AACAGTCAGGCTCTGAATATTTTAGCTTCTTTTCTACCTTTTTATCTTACGAACGCTTCCCCTGTGCCTTGGAAGCCGGGGATTTGGAGGTAGGGAGTGTTTTTTTCCCCCTGTCCTGAATTCACACATTCTTCTTTCTTCAAAGCAAGGTTTTTGGATGGGTGTATAGCTTTACTGAGGAGTTACGTTATCCGAGCGCGCGCGCACACACACACACACACACACAGTCGGTGCTCCTGTCACCCTACTCTCAGAGAGAGGTGAGGCAGCTTTGGTTCTGCACAGGGCTATTATTACTGCAGGATATGACGGGGCTTACTGTAGAGCAAGCACCAGATGCTGATGCTCTCTCTCTCTCTCTCTCACTTGCTCTTTCGTTCTCTCTCTCTCTCTCTCTCTCTCTCTCTCTCTCCCTCCCTCCCTCTCTCTCTCTCTCTCTTTCTCTCTCTCTCTCTCTCTCCCTCCCTCCCTCCCTCTTTCTCTCCACCCCCTCCCTCCCTCTGTCTCTCTCTCTCTCCACCCCCTCCCTCCCTCTGTCTCTCTCTCTCTCTCTCTCTCCCCCTCCCTCCCTCCCTCTCTCTCTCTCTTTCTCTCTCTCTCTCTCTCTCTCCCTCCCTCCCTCCCTCTTTCTCTCCACCCCCTCCCTCCCTCTGTCTCTCTCTCTCTCCACCCCCTCCCTCCCTCTGTCTCTCTCTCTCCCTCTCTCCCCTCCATGTTAATGTGCTGTGTTAGGTCTGTGGAGGGAGAGAGAAACTCTGTTTGTGAGTGTCAGATCTCTCAGCTGTCAAGGTGCTTTGAGGTGCACTGTACCGTATATCCTCGGGGAAAGGAATAGCTCACAGCTTTTATAATCTCTCATTCCTTTTATTAATACACTTGTTTCTCTGCATGTCTGACCCACCCCTATTACTCCCTTCTTCCTCTCTCCCTCCCCCTCCCTCCCCATTTCTCCTTCTCCTTCTCCTTCTCCTTCTCCCCCTCTCTTTTAGATGACAGAACATATCATTTCCAGGCGGAGGACGATCCAGATTGCCAGATGTAAGTGTCAGTTCCTTCCTTCGTAGAAATGCGTGCGTGCACGCGCGCATGTGCCATCAATCATATCCTGTTTATCCCTTCTACCTCTTTCCACACACAACTGACTAATTTCCCAACTCTCACCCGACACTGACCTTGTCCTCAACCCCCCCTTCCCCCCCTCCCCCATCCTCCCGTCCTCCCAGATGGATCTCAGTGCTACAGAACAGTAAGGAGGAAGCGTTGAATAATGCCTTCAAGGGCGACCAGCACGTGGGGGAGAACAACATCGTCCAGGAGCTGACCAAGGCCATCCTGGGAGAGGTGAAGAGGATGACGGGGAACGACGTCTGCTGCGACTGCGGAGCGCCCAGTGAGTGTCCCGGAATAACACACGCGTGCACACACACACACACGCACACACACACATACACACACACACACACACACACACACACACACACAGCGAGAGGTACAAACCGTTATAGAAAAGGAAATCATGTCCCATTTATATGTTGTTTGTTGGAGAGGAAAAATTCCATCACATTTAAAGCAGCAGTAGGCAACTTTCCCACAAATACGTTTTGTATTATAGTTTGGTGAAATTGTCATTACACACCGTCAGCTATGAGTATGTCAACTGTTCTGAGAGAAGTCCTATGACTGCCTCTCTCTCTCTCTCTCTCTCTCTCTCTCTGCGCGCTCCCCCATTCCAGCCAATCAGGCGAGAGGACGCTTCCATCCCTAACCCCCCTCCGCCACCACGCCCACGAGCCACTGCATTTCATTTCTGTTTTCCAGCTCCTCCACCCGATTAGCCGGAGAACTAGCTTGCTAAGCTGGCCTGATTGTCTGGATGGGCCGGGAGTGCAGCCATGTTTGAGAGAGTGATTGCATAGCAAGGGGAAGCTCTAACAGAGAAAGTGGAGGATTTAGGTCAGACTTGATTAACAGTGAAGCGGTCACTGCTATGACATTGTCCAGTAGGAGAGGAGGAATGCCCTGGAGCCTGCTATTAAAGTTCCACAGCAGCGCCCTGCAGCGCTGCAGAGGAGATGTCAAGAGGCATTGTTAACTCCCTGTTAGAAATATATCCCCCCCCCAGGCACTGCCTTCTCAAGGACGTTGTGTGTTACCTATTTACCTGTCCTGTGTCCTTTCTCTCCCCCCCTCTCTCTCTCTCTCTCTCTCTCTCTCTCTCCCTCTCCCTCTTCCCCTCCCTCTCTCAGACCCCACCTGGCTCTCGACCAACCTGGGCATCCTCACCTGTATAGAATGTTCTGGGATCCACAGAGAGCTGGGTGTCCACTATTCCAGGATCCAGTCTCTCACGCTGGACGTGCTCAGCACCTCAGAACTCTTGGTAATTATGATAATAATAATAATCATGTTTTGCATTAATACAATTTTTTATACTGTTTTTCACTCATGTTGCATGGGGATGACATCTCACCCCATCTACGGCCCATGTATGAAGTCTGCATTAGTTCAGGCGGGCACTTTACTATTGGTCGTCCCCCCAGCCGCTCTGTATTTAACCTCCCTACGGGGGGTTTGATAAGTTATTGGGCTCCCTGCCGATGTTATTTTGTATTTTAATGTTTTTCAACAGGCTGGGAGCTATACAGAGCGGAGCTATCCAATTACACTTAAACAACTTTAAACGTATTACCGTTTTCATTAAACAATCATTAAAGTGTCCTGACTGAAATGATGAACAGGTGATGGACGGCAGCCATGTTGTTTATCGTCGAAACAAGCAGAACGAGCTCCTTTTGAGCCAGAACCCTCGGCCAGCTATCAGATGGTGAAGTTCATCATGATTTAGAGCCGGTGCTGTAGGAGAGAGCCAGGCATGACAACGCCCTTGGCCTGGTTCTGCTGATCTCTCCTTCCCTCTGCTTCGCTCCGCTGGGACCACAGACCCGGTTAGAGAGTTCTGGAGCCTGTTTCCACTATGAATACTTTACATTTTATTGGGGTTTTCTAATATCAATTTGCCTTTATGAGGATTAAATCCCAATTAGGATTTTATCGCCCATGAATCGTTGTGAAATGCTGCAGTGTTTTCATTGTCCTCTAATTTAGAGTTACGACCCTCGTTAGATGTTCCAGATCTTGCCATGATGAGATGGGTGTTATGCGCATAAACACACACACTCTCACACACACACCACACACACACACACACACACACACACACACACACACACACACACACACACACACACGCTGAAGTGGTACAGCAGAGGAAATGGCCCTGAGATAAATGCATATTACCCTCTGGAGAGCTCTAAGATAGGAGACTCATTTGCACTTTTATAGACTGTGTGTGTGTGTGTGTGTGTGTGTGTGTGTTCGACCATGCAGCTGGCCAAGAATGTGGGGAATGCAGGCTTTAACGAGATCATGGAGGCTTGTCTATCTGCTGAAGATGTGGTCAAACCCAACCCTGCTAGTGACATGTAAGTTATCTCTCTCTCTCTCTCTCTCTCTCTCATTAGGTGTGATATTTTTTAAGTGATGATGTCTCAATAAAGAGCATTAAAAAGTCTATCTCTCTCCCTCTCCCCCTCCCTCCCATGGCTAGTTCTGGTTGGTTGAGAAGATGGGTGTGTGACCTCAGAGTGACCTTTTATCACGTCACCACTGAAACACACTCATACCCATTTACAATGAATGGCGCCATAGGGAAGGCATCAATAGCTGAATCATGTTTCATTAAGAAGCAGGTTGAGGGAATAATAAGCCCTTTATAATAATAATTATAAATGTAATAATAAGCCCTTTATAATAATAATTATAAATGTAATAATAAGCCCTTTATAATAATAATTATACATGTAATAATAAACCCTTCATAATAATAATTATAAATGTAGTAATAAGCCCTTTTCAGCTCAGATTTATTACAGCTCAAGGAAACCAATGACAGTGTCTGCTGCTCTTCTCTCAACCGCCCAGACGACACACACACACACACACTCACACATTTGAGTCATTGTTATTTACATTGACGTTTTAATCATTTAGCAGACCCTCTTATCCAGAGCGACTTACAATAAGTACATTTGTCTAAAGTAAGTAAAACAACTATACATACACAATCGTCGCAAGTAACCTAGGAGAATAAGCGCCACAAGCAGTCACAGTGCTACAGATAGGGGGGAAAACGTTATATTTGTTATTTGTTTGTGTGCAAAAGTTCAGCTCCAGGATGAGCGGGTATGTCTACAGTCTGGTTGCATCTCTGTGTCTGTCCTGCAGGCAGGCGAGGAAGGACTTCATCACGGCCAAGTACACAGAGAAGCGCTTCGCCAGGAGGAAGTGTCCGGACGGGGCGTCCAAACTCCACACGCTGTGTGACGCCGTCAAGGCCCGAGACATCTTCTCTCTCATCCAAGTGTACGCTGAGGGAGTGGACCTGATGGAGCCCATCCCCCTCGCCAACGGACACGTGAGTATTCTGGGATGGGCAGGGGGGGTTGTTATGTCAGGGAAAACTAAGGAGACACGTCTGACCAGCAAAGCAATGCTAAATGTCAGAATTAGTCCACATTAGGTTAGGGTTAAGGTTAAGGTTAGGTTCGGTTTTGGCTTTGACTTCGTCTGGCTGTCAATGGGATGTTGGTCAGGAAGGTCGCTTTAGTCTCATTGTCTTATGTCAGGGATGTGGCGGTTAATAGGAAATTAACTTCAAATCAGTCCAAAATCAAACATGAAAACAAACAAAACCTTGATCTAAGAAATACATTGGATTGATGAAAGCAATGCAATGGATGTTTTTTTCCTTCTTGGCTGAGAATAACAGCAATTCCACTGTAGTGTAAATAAATAAAACTCTAGAACATCAATCGCCTGCTGGCTGGTGTTCAGACCCACCACTACCGGTGCCAATTGGCTGAGCAGCTGATCAAAGCAGGGCAATACAGCATGTGAAGACTGTGATCAAAGTCCCAGTGTTTGCCTCAGGTGTCAGTAACCCTTCCATTTGGTGTCTGATGTTTGCGTGTTTCAGGAACAAGGGGAGACGGCTCTTCACCTAGCGGTCAGACTGGTGGACAGGACGTCTCTCCATATCGTAGACTTCCTCACTCAGAACAGGTAAGGAGTCAGATGAAAAGAAAGAAAGAGAACCAAAAAAAACAAAACATTGTGGTATCGGGTGTGGTTTAAACATATCATAGATGGACATTAGCAGTCATAACTAGGGCCAGGAGTTTTTCCTCACCACATAACCACTACATGACCAATACAAACTTTGGGCCTCAGTTATCGTGCCAGATACTTCCGCAGCAATAGTAGCCTGGGTACAAGGTTAAGGCAGGGGAGGCTGGTGGAGCCTGTCCTTTGACTTCTGCCTCCACCAGCCTCCCCTGCCTTAACCTCGTACCCAGGCTACTATCGCTGTGGGAGAGTCTGGTCCCCCGAGATTAGCTAACGCGAACCCTGTGCCTCCCTTCCCCCCCTGTGTCCCCTGCCAGCGTCAACCTGGACAAGCAGACGGCCAAAGGCAGCACGGCCCTGCACTACTGCTGCCTGACGGACAACAGCGAGTGTCTCAAGCTGCTGCTGCGGGGCAAAGCCTCCATAGAGATAGGTAAGAGACGGCAGCACAACAGCCTGGACCGTACCCCTCCTCAGCGGGGGAGTCACAGTAGGACGTCTGGGCAGGCAACGACATGGAAGCAACAGATGCTCGAGAATCGACGGAAAAGACTTCCTGTTTACTGTTACTTGGTGTCAATGAATTCGGTGATGTATGAGTCAAATTAACATCGGCTTTGGTTATGAAACCAGGAGACTCAGAGACTGCCAAAAGAAAGTTAATTGGTTATGAACGCACACATGCACGCACACACACACACACACACACACACACCCATACCGGACACACACACACACACACACCCTCCCCCTCCCCGTGGACCTGCCTGTTCTAGGCTGAGTTCCCAGGGGCTTTGGGTCTGCCAATAGATCCTGACAGCACTTTCTCACAACAGCCCCAATCTCTCTGCTTCAAACACAAGCAGCCCTTGATAACAGAGAGGCAGAGGAGGAAACCAAGACGCTTTAGTGTGGGAAACCTGCTAATTATGCGTCTCCAGCATCACAGTTGACAAAAGAACAGGGAGGTCATGGCGTGTGTGTGTGTGTGTGTGCGTGTGTGAGTGTGAGAGAGAGACAGAGAGAGAGGGGAGAAATGTGTGTGTGTGTCCCGCCAAGCCATAGGGCTTTCCTGGCAGCCTAGAGCTATAGGGCAGAATTGTGTTGACAGCCTGGTGAAGTGGGTGTGGATATCTACATCTGTCGAGGCTTAGGGAGGCTAATTGTGTCCCTGCTACATGTCAGCGCTCAGCTTTGATGTTTTGATCTTGTTAAATGTCGAGGGGGAGCGTGTAGCTTATGTGTTATTTACACACGCTTCATCATGTTGCTCTGTAGCTAATGAGTCTGGGGAGACCCCGCTGGACATCGCTAGGAGACTGAAACACCTGCAGTGTGAAGAGCTGGTGAGTCTGTTGCTCTATTTGCCTGTGTGTGTGTGTGTGTGTGTGTGTGTGTGTGTGTGTGTGTGTGTGTGCCTAGATTCCTAGTGATCTATCATTTATCACTCAGCAGACTCCCATTATCTTTAAAGTTGTGTAGGAGCCATTAGTCACTGTGTGTGTGTGTGTGTGTGTGTGTGTATGTGTGTGTGTGTGTGTGTGTGTGTGTGTGTGTGTGTGTAGCTGAACCAGGCATTAGCTGGAAAGTTCAATGCCCATGTGCACGTGGAGTACGAGTGGCGTCTGCACCATGAAGACATGGATGAGAGTGACGAGGACCTGGATGAGAAGGTGAGGGTGAGAACACACTTCTGATTACACACACACACACACACATACACACACACATTATAGTATATTTCCTGTGAATAATAACACAGGTTACATACAATCCACAGGGTATGAATGTATGGTGACAAAGCATAGTCTGGAGACACGTCTAACCCTTGCCCCCCCCCCCCCCCACACACACACACCTGCCCTCAGCCCAGCCCCCATCGGCGGGAAGAGCGTCCAGTCAGCTGCTACACACCGGGCAGCAACGCCCACCTCCAGCCCAGCCCCGCCTCCCTCGCCAAGGACAAGCAGCGGACATACATCCCCAACCTGGTCAACAACGAGACCTACGGCACCATCCTCAACGCCAGCCCCCCTACACCCGGGGGACCCACCACCGCCTCCGCACCCCCACTGCCCCCCCGGAACATAGGTATGTTTGGCTTCACTTATCATCTAGCAGGTCTGTGTAATAGTCATCAACCTTTACTAATGAACTGCAATAAACAGGTCCATTCATAATAAGGCGACATTTTGCGACATCTAAGAACGTTTAGAAGATGATGTCGTCCATGACATTGCAGGCGCTGTTGGAATACCGTCTCCGTTTGAAAACGGATGCCCCTGGTTGAGGATGATGGACATGATCCAGGAGAAGTCAACCCATGTCTAACCTCTCGCTTTGCCATATTTCGGGAGTGATATTTATAGTACTGTACGTGCCCATAAGGATCATTTCAAAATGGAGACATCTCATTTGGCCAGAGACAGTTGATAGAGATGGCCCTGGCTAATTAGTGCCTGGCTCTAGAGTGACTCGTGTGGTGCTCTGACCTATTTGAGCAGAGGACTGTGGGTAGAGAGCGGGGAGCAGGGACGGTCACATTGGAACAGGAGGGGTGAGCTAGTTTTCCGGAAAGTTCTCAAATCCTAAATATCGCTTCACATAAATCTATAACCAGAGGCAGACTTGCTTTCCAGATGAAATCTATTTCTGTTTCGACTCAAATCGATTGAGACTCATTCACGTTGGAAAATAGTGTTCATGTCCAAATGATGAGTTGACTTTCAGTGGCTTGATTTCCTGATTTGTCTCAGTTGGAGTTTGACTGAGGCCAACGCCTCACGGTTTACAACCATCCCAACAACTGGTGAAGCTGCTTGATGTGCTGTAACCAGTACTGTAGCTGTAGACCACACCTAAGCTGTAAGGTCTTAAAGACATTGTTTCAGCTCTGGACTGCCTCTATGGGAATCTACTCACTATCTCCAGAGCAGCCTGTAGTATCGAACTATCTGAGGGTTTGTGTTCCTCCTGTTCTGACAGTACAGGCAGTATTAGTGTTATTAGTGGTGTTCTGGAGCCCAGCCAGGACTGGAGCAGATACAAGCAGATCTCTCATGGCAGTTCTCCGCTTGTACTGCACTCTGCATTCTACACATTCTCTGCCTCTCTCGCTGTCTTTCTCAATTACACTCAACTGAAGTCGCCTTGCGTTCACAGCACATGTTCCTTGCGTCAAACATTCTCTCTCTCTGTCTCTTTCTACCCCTCTCTCATCCCCTTCCCCCTCTCCCTCACCTTCCACACCTCCCTCCCTCCCTCCCTCCCTCTCCCCACCCCCCTCCCTCTGTTACAGTCCAGTTGGCAGGTCTGGGTGGGATGGTCCAGTCTTCAGGGTCGTCTGGGTGGAAGCCTGGCTCTATAGACCTGGGGGGTCGACAGAGGTCCTCCTCAGACCCCCCCAACATGCACCCTCCTATACCCCCCATGAGGGTCACCTCTACCACAGGTATGTACCCCTACCCCAGCTGGAGGACTCGTTGTCTGAGGATATCATTGTCAAAATGCAGTATGTCCCCAACATATGCACAAAATGATGGTACGGATTGATAAATGTATATTGAGTAGAAAACTTTATTGGCATGTATTACATATAAATGGTATACAGATTTTATACATAGAAAATGCTATGTTGCCCAGGCAAAGGAGACACTGAGAAAAACATTTGATAGTTTAGATAAGAAAAGTAAGGAAAAGACTTAAGGAAGGAAGTAAGGAAGTTATGTGTTTATCTAAGTTCTCTCTCTACCCCCCAGGTCTTGGGCCTGTGAACCCCCCTCCTCCTGTGGCCAAGACAGTGAGTGTGATGGAGGCCATGAACCTCCAGTCTAAGACAGGCCAGGGACCCCCAGGGACAGGCCAGTCCCACAACAGAGCCCATCCGCCCAAGTCTCCTGCAGGGTGCGTGCGCGCGCGCGCACACACACACACACACACACACACACACACACACACACACACACACACACACACACACACCAGAGTGCTACCTGCTACCCCCCAAGACTGGACTAGTGTACTCACACACCTACAGACAAAATACATGCCTGTGTGTGTATGTATATATACACACACACACACACACACACACACACTCTCTCACACTCTCTCACAGATGTGCACTGCCTCGAGCTGAGTGTTTTGCCTTGATGTGCATAGGCAATATTCACCTTGTGGGAAGGGAAAATACCCTACAGGGGGTTTGTGGTTTGCCAGTTCATTAATTTCCACACTGTCAAAGGGAGATATACTGTACTGGAGGGGAAATGAGTGTGTGTTGAGTGAAAACTTCAAGCAGCAGCTGAATTTAAGGTTGTGTTTGTGTTTTGCAGCACGGACAAAAGCTTCAACAAAGGCCCTCCAACTCGAACCGGGTCCATTGAAAGACCAGGTAAGATTGACAAAGAGACTTTGATTTATGGGGTGTCCGTAATACAGTACACTTAACTAATAATGCCCGAGAGGCCGTGATTTATCGTAAATAGAGGGAGTTGTTAGGCACAAGGAGGCAAGCCCCAAGTGACTGAATATTGACGATAAATCAAGACCTAGAGGGCATTATTGCTTTGAAACAACAGTTGCACAACAAATCAGAAAATTGTGACAAGAAAACAATGCGTTAAGTATTTATTTTGTCATAGATTGTGAAAGAGCAATATAGTTCCCAAAACTACAAACGCTGTCAAGGGAATGTGATACACAAATCTACTGCGGCGTAGGAATATCATAATAGGTGATTCAACCGTGGCGTTATTGTTATTAAATCGTGGCATCGAACGCCTCTCGGCCAATCATAACGCTTGTTTTCACTAATGTCACTAATGTATAATGTCTGTTAAAGCATGATGATAAATAATATGGAGAAATTAAAGCATAAACAGATAAGTGCAATGTAATCTGCGAATAGCCTCCAGCCAAGCTGCTTCTGGGATTTCTGAGGTCTGTGGAACATTAATGTTTGTGTACTGATGTCATTTCCTGTTGCTTCCCACAGCTAAGGAAGTGCCGGGATGCCCCCAGAATTCGATAGGTCAATCTCTCCCCCCCGCCCCCATGCCCAGGAAGGCCTATCCGGTATGTCTCCCCTACCGTTGACCTTATTTGGTGCTTTATCCGTTGTTGTTTTGTCGTTGGACCGTGACAGACAGAACTTTTGACTTCTGTATCTGAGCTGGTCTACTGGTCTCACAACGCCTCTGCACTATGTATTGTCTATAGGTGCTTTCCATGCTGTGCTGTCCACTTCCTTCCTGTACCGCATAGAGAACACACACTGCAATGAAGAAGAGCTACAGTGAACTGTGTATAATATATGCTCATGGGGAAACCTATTCTTCTCTCTCTGTCTCTTTCTCCCCCTTTCTCTCTCTCTCTCTATCTCTCACCTCTCTCTCTCTCTCTCCCTCCCTCCCTCTCACTATCTAAACTCCTGTCAGATCAGGGGGAGAAGTTAGTCGAGTGTGGGTGCACTGCCAACAATTTGAGCTCTCTGATCTCACCGATCAGACGCTGTGCTGTGTCTATGGGCTCGTGATTGACTGCAGATGTCTAATGCAGCATTGCCTAGAAATCAGTAGTGTGTAAGGTGGGCGGTGAACATTCCTAAGGGGTGAGGACAGATAGTCCTCCTGGTGAAAGACACTGTCCTGCATTTCCGTATTATTTACCTCACAAATACACACTGGAATGCAATAAACCAAAGTAACGTAGGATTGAGTGCTAGTTGGATTATTCCCAGGCTACAGCTACCCCCCCCCCCCCCCCCCAGGGATGCTTCTTGTCCAGAGATGAGTTAGAGAGAAGCTACATGATGTGTGTATATTTTCAGCCACTAGTTCTAAAATTAATGCTGACATTTATTATAGAAATAAATGTCAAGAATTGACCTGATTGGACAAAGGGACACACTTCCCTACGACCATGAGCAAGAGCAAAATAATGTGCAAACGTTTGTTGGCCTTAAACAGAGGACTGTGTCGTCTAACGAGATAAGAAATGGATTAACATTATATCATGAACGATACAGTCAACACTTAAGTCGAGATATGATGGAATGCGATGCGTAGCATCTCTTTAAGCAGGCCGGACCTTTCAAAGAAACTGCATGTGCACCTGCCTGTCTCTCTGCGTAGGACTGAAGTGGCCTTGTTGTTTCAGAAGCAGAGGCCTAAGAGGGTGAAGGCCATCTACAACTGTTCTGCAGACAACCCAGACGAGCTGACCTTCTCTGAGGGAGAGGTCATAGTGGTGGACGGGGAGGAGGACCAAGAGTGGTGGGTGAGTAGACCTCCGCTCTATACTGACGGCAGAGTTGTGTGTGTGTGTGTGTGTGTGTGTGTGCGCACACAGGAGAAGGAGAGATTGAGTGGATGTGTGCGTTCAGTGTGTGTCCTCATTGTGAGTTCATGTATATAGCCAGAGCAGAAACAATCCAGTCCAGCTCTGGTCCTAATCTGGCCCATTCACACAGTGTCCACTGAGCATGTGCCAGTAACCATGGTGGCCACGGCACAAAGCGATGACCTCATTCTGCAACCCCCCCCCCCCCCCCCCCTCCCACCGCATCCCACTCCCCTCTCCTTCCCCCGCCTGCCTTCCTTCCTCTGCAGAGCCCCTGGTCTGAATAATGACCAGCTGCAACTTGTTTTTCCCAAACCCACCTCTGCAAATATGACCGTATTTAGTCTCTTATTCTCTGTGGATCTCTGTGTAGATGCCTGATCCAAATCCCCAAACATCAGCCTTCCAGTCTCTCCTCTGACTTTAATGGCAGTTTTTAAAGGGCACATGCCTGGGTTGACGCAACCGAATAAGTGGTTGAAGTCAACCGTGTTGCTTACTGTCTGCCTTCCAGTGCCAGTGTTGTATCTATTGTTAGTCAGTAACGTTGCATCTCTCCTCTGTTGTCTCACAGCTGGGCCACATCGAAGGAGAGCCAATGAGAAGAGGAGCTTTCCCTGTCACGTTTGTACACTTCATCGTGGACTGAAGGTCAAAGGTCTGCCTAGGTCATCAGAGGTCACAGGGACCGGCCCAGGATGAAAACACCCTCCAGCTCATCATGTCTACTGGTGTGTGGCATCATCATCATCTTCATCATCATCTTCATCATCATCATCGTCGTCAAGCCTGTGCCTGCACTGACACATCTAAAGAAGGACAAGTGTTAGCCATTGCTATGGCTACAGCACAGTGTGGGAGTTGCTGTGACAACAGACCCACAACAGGAATGTCACTCTCTTTAGTCCAAGCCCTCGAGGCTCATGGAACTAACAGTTTTTAGATTTTCCTGAAAAAAAAGACATCAACATATAAAAGTGATTGTAGTAAGTGACCTCTTGCAATAAATGCACTTTCCACTTATTTAATCCTGGTCGCAACATAAAGAAGACTATTGACAAAAAGAAGGTTGACAAAAAGAAGGTTCTATTCACAGTATTTCACCCAGCTCTTTTCTGTTCATGTGAATTGTACAGAAAGTTCTTTCACCAGGAACAGATGGTAGACTACAGTCATGCATATCTTTAGGGTTTCTCTCACTAATTATTCATGTGAATATAGTCAATATGCTTACATTCCATAACTGCATGGTTCAAGGGTGAACAATCTAAGACTCATAACTGACATAGAAACTTTCTAGGACTCCAGTGCGGAGGCAAACTTTTTCGTAATGGTGCTAACCCAGGAATATGCTAGGAGCCTTCCCCTAGGGGGCACTCCACTGTCCCCATTTCCAGGCAGGCTGTGGTAACGAAAGGGGGTTGCAGTGTATATAAATAGGCCTCAACTGATCACACCTGGGAGAACCCAGGCTGGCTCACTACTGTGTGTGTGTGTGTGTGTGTGTGCGCGTGTATATGTGTGTATGTGTGTCAGTGTGTCATATAGAATCAGTGAGGGGTATTTCACGAGGACCTGACAATAGACAATAATTCAGCATGAACTGTCTTGTCTGCTCCTGATTTCAATGAGCACCAGCGAGCATGAAGGAGCGGAGGACAGTCTAATATGGAAGCTGCACAGCACTCTGTTATGATAAACAACACCTCTGTGGTAGACACGCAAGGACAGCTTTAACACGTCAGTCACATATCTGCTAAGACCCATATATTCTACAACATATCATCTCTGATATGGGCCTAATACAGCTCTACACAGTGTGGTGTGGTAGCAAATTCATGGTAGCTTCTATTAGTGTTTGAACCACTGATATGCTTCCTGATTTCACACACGTCTTATCAAATGCCTCATTATTGCTATTCTAGACCATGTGGCTGTTGTCAGTGAAACGTGTGGGTTTTCACCATCTTTAGCTGCATGGGATCTGTCACTCATTCACAGGATCACTCAATTCACCTTCAGTTGAACTGTTATCTTCCTGTGTGTGGCTGGTGGTGTTTTGTTTTCACCTCAGGGTGTCTACACTCCTCCCTCGACCTGCCGCTTGCTCCTGTAGAGAGCAGGAAACGTGTGTGTGTGTGTGTGTGTGTGTGTCCTGTCTGGCCTCTCTTGTCTGTGGTGGGTGTGCATCATGTTACACAGCAGGAGAGGAAGGGTGAAGTGAGGGGAACAAAGAGGTTTTATGTATGAGGTCTCAGGACCTCCAGGTCTGTGTTGTTATTAGCCTTTCATCTATGGCGGACAGGACAGCAGCTTCCAAATGTCACACACACACACAAACACACATGGATCGGACAATAATGCACACCACAGATACAGTGATTGTACAGGTGTAAATGAAGTACATACCTTAGACAATATGCCCCGGTAAGGGAGGTGGCAGTTGCCCTCCACAGGCACACAGACCATCTTAGTCTGTCGCTCTTACCAGCAGAACTGAGTCTGTAGATGTCCAATGCAGCTAGTCTCTTACTCTTTCACCCGTACTCAAATACACACGCACACAGTCTGTTCAGTTTAGAAAACCACATCCCTCACCGACGACTGGCTTCAGCTAGAATCAACCAAGGTCGAAGGACAGACAACCATGACTCACTAGCCTTCTACAGCTTCAAACTACCCTGCTTCTCTATTCTCCTTAGAACCCATCATAACGAGACTAGATGTTTTAAAATGAAAATTCTTACAGAGCATTTTATGTAATTAACTTCATTTTGGTTGCAGAGCAACTATCTCTCTCTATATATGTGTTGTTGTTTGACATTGAATCTGAGTGACACGTACCCTCCATTGTGATTGAACGACAGGAGATGAGAGGAGAGATGAATGCATGTAAAACCAACCTGCCACACTATTCCCACATATTAACTCACTGGAAATAGGATGGTTCATCTGTACATGTAAATAGGTTTAGATTTTTTTGTTTTTGTTTGTTTGTTGATATTTAAATGTAAAAAAAGAAGAGTTAACCATGGCAGTAACTGTCTTTTAATGCACTGTGGTGACGCGTGCCCGCGGTTGCCAGATTGTACTCCAGCTGGTCGTCTGTATGTAGACTAGTACTGCAGTAGTACTAGGACGAGACATATTACAAGTAGAGAATATACACACACCAAGACTGAGAAGCTATTCCATTCACACTCGTTGACTGTGGATCACTGCATTGATTCTAACCTAATTGTGCAAATAAATGGGAAACTGAAACTGGAATAATAAAATATGAAATAATTCCTTGTGTTATTTTTGTTTCTCTATCCTTGTCTAAACTGAGAAACTTGGATGCAAAATAACTAAGTGTGTCACCTGTATAAAGCCTATCCAGTGTTCTGTATTGTAACAAGATCTCCCTCTGCTGGACAATTCAATTACTATTATTGTATATAACAACAGAGTTCACTATAACAATAACTAAGGAATGGAAGCAACACATAATGTAAAGTGTTTGGTTATCCCTTCAGAAGAGCATAGCATGGTTCTTCTAATGTTATGTCAAGGGGCCCAGGGCTACATCCAGGGGTTGAACTGAACCAATGGGGGCCAGTATGTGATGCAGAATGCTTTTGATCTGACTAACAGTGAATTGACAGGGTTAACCTGTACCTCAAGGTCACTCCCTCACATTCCCCCAGCTCCATTGCCGGCCCTAGCCCCAGACCTGGCCCTGCTGGGCAGACACTTCATAAACCTCAAGTATTTAAGACTCCTGTCCAACACAGCTGGGGAGGAAACACAGCCATCATAATTCAGCGTGGCGGGAATATATATATATACCTGCCAGGCCGGCCGAGCCATGGCAACGATGAATCTGACATGAGCTGTTTGAAGGGCAAAAGGGCAGGAAAGGAATAAAATAATACTCCACAATGATCAATTAAAATTCCATTCCTTTATTGTACCGTATTAAACAGATCCGATCTGGGATCAAAGAGTAAAGGAGAAGAGGTATTGGGGGTGGGAGGGTGGGAGGGGGGGGGGGGTCAAACTCCCAACTCATCCCGTTGGTGTGTAGAGGAGAGAGAAGGGAAGGGGGGTCTACAGCATCTTTGTGATGGTCTTATGTGCTCCATGGTGGATCGATAAGACAGTGACTGTGGTGTACCACCATAACCACTTTCCAAAGGAGCCACTTTAACAAAGGAGATCAATGAAGGTCTCTGGATGCAACATTATTATTATTAGAAACCTAAATACCTGCCGCCCACTTTCCAAGCCCTACCTTATGGGAGACATGCACTGAGGTCCCTGTATACTGTGTATTTACATTAAATAAGATTAAGTTACATTAAAACAATACAACGATCAGTACTCTTCTGACAGGTGAATGGTGAGGGGTGGGAGGTGGTGCAGAGCATGCTGGGTAAGTCATGTGACCCTGCTGTAAACTAAGACCTGGGCTCCCGATTGGTTGGAGACTTGGGATTTTCTTTCAGGACTTTTCGGATGTCAGCGCGCAGTCAAAAGAGGCAGACAGCACCTTGCAGATGGCCTGGGCGTGCTCCTGCAGAGAGGCGGAGGAGAAGAGAGACGTTTAATCATGTGGCAGATGCCCTGATCCAGAAGAACTGACAGTCCACCGTCTGAGTCATTCACTTAGAGTAGAGTTTTAATACTGCTCTTAACTATCAAAACCCTAACCCTAACCCTAAACCCTAAACCCTAACCCTAAACCCTAAACCCTAACCGCTACCATTACCACAGAGCTTTTAAATTGTACGCACATGCGCAAACACACACACTCTCACCGCACTGCTGCACTGGTAAACCCAGATGCTGCACTCCTGTTGCTTGGCGTCAGTGGTCTTCAAGGCCAGGAGGTTCCTCCCTGCCCCCAGGCCGTCATCGTAACACAGCATACGGACGATCAGGTAGAGAGGGTGGCGGTGGAGCACGTCCTACAGAGACAGAGCAACGGGTTCATACAATGCAACACACGATGCTTTAAAACATGTAAAAAGGTTCATTTGAACTCAATTGAACTTAATTATGTAGCTCACAATGTGGGGAATATATGTCAAATTATAAACCATTTCATTATACTGTTGATTTGCATTACAAAAGGGCAAATTGCATTGCCTGA
The DNA here is from genome assembly GCF_951799395.1 of Argentina silus. Taxonomy (NCBI): domain Eukaryota; kingdom Metazoa; phylum Chordata; class Actinopteri; order Argentiniformes; family Argentinidae; genus Argentina; species Argentina silus. The sequence continues at coordinate 15,038,574 of NC_139667.1, forward strand.
ATAGGTCACTTGCTCTGATAATTGATATGTAATTGAATGAGTGAGTACTACTTCACAGAGAGGCAGAGTCACTCACACACTGGTCCATGGAGGCCACCTTGACTCCATACTTGGACACACCCAGCACCATCTCCTCCTCCCCAGGCACAAACGGCAGCTTTCCATCTTGCTTTGAAAGGAACAGGAACTTTGTTTAATTAGTGTGATTTATAGAGAGGAGTGTAGAGAACAGTCATATCACTCAATCAGTCTTCATCAAAAGCACCATGATCAAACGTAGTGGTAGGCATAAACACACTGATATCATCAACCACTTTCCACACTGATATCATCAACCGCTTTTCACAGCAATGTTCCACATCAAGGCAGGGTATGTATTTGATCGTTTTAGATATATTATTTCCATACGCTCTATGAAGGGTGAGTTGAACAGCGGGGCGTCCACGGACTCTGTGGTCATGTCCACCCCCTCACCCCACCCTTCCAGCGCCTATGCATCTATGTATCTATATGAATGGCATGTTATATGGGTCGTTCCCGGTCCCTACCTGAGCAGCATCGATGTAGTTGATGAGATCCAGAGGCTCCTGGAGGGTCTTACTCATGTCAAAGTGCAGCTTCTCGATGGCTCCCACATACTTCACCCTGAACTCCGCACAGCTCTCCGAGGCACTGTTCCCTACATTCCAGGAGTTCAGCTGTCAATCATCAGTCAAAAACACTGAGGAAACTTCATGTGCAAACAGGTATGAATGTTTCCATGTTGATTTAATACTTGAGCCTGAAAGCAATTCAGTAATGCCAATCCTTTTCTTTCTCATAAAATACCAATTAGACCTGGCTATAGGACTGGTATATGTCCCATTATTGTTAAAATCTTTTTAAAAAAAAAAATTATGATCAATAATAGGAAAGGACATGATATGGAACATTAAACAAGGGTCATTTCAGAGATTGAGGATACAGCCGAGTTGGGTGTTCTGACCTGAGCTCTTGGTAGAGTCTGTGTCGAGGCTGGCTACTGTGCTGGACCTGGAGAGCCCTCCTAAACTGGAGTCTACAGACTGAGACAGGATGACACAAAAACAGCTACGATTAGTCAAGTGGAGTCCTGAAGCACAAATTCCATTTAGGAGTGCTTTTATAGGTAGAAATACAGTGTGTGCTCATTGACCTGAGTTCTATCAGAAACGTCATCAGAGGGAACAGCTGTGCAGTAAGAGCATTTAGGCAAATGAAGAGCAATTTCTCCATTAGATCAATTCTACCTCTTTTGCTAAAACATATGTATTCATTATCCACAACACTGCCTTACCAGCTGCCACAGAGTATGGATGATTACTTTATCCAGAGCTTTTTAGTATTGGTATCTGGTGTAATTAGCAGGGTATGAACTTTAAACTGGGGACCTCTCCCATGGATGCCACAGACGTAGACCATTATACCAAAAGGATGTCCTTGTGGTACGAGGGCTATATATCTGGGCTTAGAGGTCGCAGGCAGGATTACCTCACCACGAGAGCGTGATTCCAAATCACCTCCGCTACACTACACGGCTCACCTTGCTCTTGGTGCTGATCTCACTGCTCTGGGAGCTGCTGCTGCTGTGACGCTTTTTCACCTTCCGGAACATTCTTCACCATGACGCCAGCAGCCCTCCAGACCAGCCCCCAGCTCCCCTGTAGGCAGGACAGTCTAGTAAAGACAGCAGCGTTTGTCAGGGTCTTGCTATTTCAGTCACAACAACATTGATAAAAGGAATCTTGATTGAATCCTGTTAAGCCATCAATATTGTACATTGTAGGCTTTATGACTGCGTAGGGGATACTGTATAAGTCAGGCCTATTATTCTCGACCCCACTGTAAATACCTTATGTGTCCATTATTCACCTGTTATTACATTGACAGATTTGTACAGAACAAAACATATTTGATGAAGTCAGATTATCAATGTTGGATATTCTGAACAACAAAAGAGTTGATGTGCATCCCTAGTGTGTGCATTTTACATCTATTATTACATTTACAGTACAACAAAACATATTTGATAACATTGGATTATCAATAGGTTATGTATATTCTGGGCCCAGTATTTAAAAACTTTTAATCCAGATCAGATTGTTTTTTGCTATCCAGGAACAGATGGAGCTGGCTAATTTCTCCTATACTACTCAAAATCTGCCAGATAGATCTAAACCTGTATCGCAAAAGACAATCATTCTGATCTAGATTAAACTTTTTTAAATACTGGGCCCTGGGCCCCAGATCCACCAAGGTCTACAACAAACCAATGATCTTATCACTGCTTTCATTGACAATCAATGAGAAGGCAATGTGGATAGCTTGTAGAACACTCGTTCATTTTGGGCACTTCTGTGATCTCCACACCTGCCTCAAATGTCAATAATAAAAAAAAATAAAAAAAAAAAAATAATAATAAGTGAGAGACCAATAATGAATGGACAACAGCTGACCCACACTAGAGAAATGCATACCATCCGGCTGTTAGTGACACACCCACACAAAAAGTTAGGAAAAAAATAAAACTTTGCTCAATTTATTTAGAATCAACAGGTTACGCCCCTGGCTCACTTTCGCTTGTCGCACTCTGCCTGGCGCGCGTATCCCCGGTTCCGGACCGACAAGGGGTCAATGAAAGCCTATTGTCCCAAACTTGTTAATGAATCATTGATGCCCAGTATAACGGAAACCCGTTGCTAGGATAAACAAATGCACCCACCCACACCCGTACCCCACAGCGTCTCCTTCTCCTGCTCAAGTCACGCTCACAAAGGTGGAAAATGCTCGTATATTTTTCAAGAAAGTGGCAAACTTGGATTACGCACAAACACACAGGGCATACCTCTGTTCGGAACTTGTTCTAAGTCAGTTTACGGCTGTATTGGGGTGTTATTTCATCAAAGGAGCGGGCTGAGGTTCTTTCAGTTTGGGCGAGACTCGCGTTGACACTTCACTTCCTCTACGGCTCCACCCAATATTAAAGGGGACGCGACAAAGTAACTCAGATGTTTTTACTGTCAGCATTGTGTACGCATATCGCAGAAATCATTCATACATAATTGAAGGCATTCAATGCATACCGCATAATGTCATACAACTTTCACACTTCGACTTCAACATTTGAAACATGACGTCTTTTCACTCGCTTGTGCGTCGTTATTACAAAACGATGCGTGCGCGCAAGATCCTACTGTAATGTAACACATTAACCACATAAATGAATACTTTGTTTAAAATGAAATGTGTCACCTAGTAAGAGTCATCAGGCTAGTGCGACCATTTATTATTCTCTAGATTTTCTAAATGCATATTTTCAGCTTATTGTACTCAAAAATTCAAGTGAAGAACACATTAAGACAACGTAAGAAATGCTCTCGGAACAATAAGGATGTCGGTGATATTTTGAGGGTGTGTCCTCTAAGCCGGAAGTTCACCAAACACATAGGGAGGGAAACGAATGAATGGAATGAACATCAACAAACACCCTCCGCACAGATCTTTGCCTGTAATGATTAAGCTACTATACCATAACTGATACATACTACACTTCAGCATGGCTGCAAAACGTAAAGCAGATGTATCGGTCCCCGCAGAGGAAAGCGACCAGCTCCTTATTCGACCACTGTGAGTAGCTTGGGTGTCCAGATTTATCATGAAAGTGCAGCCAGATAGCTATTCATGTGATGCAATGATGTGATGAGAGAAGTGTGCCAGACAGTGCAACATTAGACTACGTCATTTCTAGTTCGGTTTGCTAGGCTATAACTGAGGCTCTGTTTCCAGGGGTGCTGGACAGGAGGTTGGCAGATCATGCATCATCTTGGAATTCAAAGGGAGGAAAATCATGGTATGTTTTTCTTCCTGCATGCAGTATCAGCTGTGTTGATGATGGCACCCCCTTTATGTGCCTGTAATGTTTGTGCAAAAACGAGGCTAGGTCTCTTTGATCACTTTGACAAATATATCCATGCATAAATGCTTTTTGGTCTTTTTGGTCATGTCTCCAAATATGTGATCAAGTCACCAGAGAGAAAGCTGATAGTGTTTGTGGCAGATGTAGGCTGTAGTACTTATGTATGACTGTGTTCTATGGCTCTGCAGCTGGACTGCGGCATCCATCCAGGCTTGGAGGGCATGGACGCACTTCCTTACATCGACTTGATAGACCCAGCCGAGATAGACCTGCTCCTAATCAGCCAGTGAGTTCCACACACACTGACTCTGTGTTTGATTTTCACACACACACACACACACACACACACACAAGTTGACAGCAGAGAGTGTGGATTGTTGACCAATGCCCTCTCACTTTTGCAGCTTCCATCTGGACCACTGTGGTGCGTTGCCGTGGTTCCTCCAGAAGACCAGCTTCAAAGGAAGAACGTTCATGACCCACGCCACCAAAGCCATCTACCGCTGGCTTCTGTCTGATTATGTCAAAGTCAGGTAGGCAACACTCAGAGTAGCTGTCTAAAGATCAGGGTTCTCTCATACAGTGATCCTTTGCAAAATAGTGAATCCTCTGGATTGACCAGGATGAAAGAAAAAGTATCAAGTATACCTTGTGGGGACCATTGAATGCATTGGAATGTATCACTCTGACTTATGATTGCATGGTACAATGCATTCAAAATACATCTCTCATGCTTTACCCCAAAAGCCTTGGCAATCAGGGTCACTGCGCTGTTTAATATTGTGTGTTTTTCTTTATTTCAGTAACATCTCTGCAGACGACATGCTTTACACAGAGACAGACCTGGAGGAGAGCATGGACAAGATAGAGACCATCAACTTTCATGAAGTGAAAGAGGTTGCCGGCATCAAATTCTGGTGCTACCATGCCGGTCACGTCCTCGGGGCAGCTATGTTCATGATTGAGATTGCCGGAGTCAAGGTACGTAGTGGACCTTAGGTGTTGTGGTGATTTGAAGTGCTATAATTTCAAAGTCCTCCAAATGTATACTTCACTCTGGTCATTGTAAGTGTGTGTATTTCATATCCTTTTTGCACTGAATGAGAGGAATCCTATTCTATTTCTCTCCCCCTAGCTGTTGTACACTGGAGACTTCTCTCGACAGGAAGACAGACATCTGATGGCAGCAGAGATCCCCAGTGTCAAACCGGACATCCTCATCATTGTACGTAATCAGTCCTCAAGGTGGTTTTCACACTGTTCTGACATTGGCATGTTTTTAAATGTTCTTTTCCCTTTCTCAGGAGTCCACGTATGGCACACACATCCATGAAAAGAGGGAGGAGCGCGAGGCTCGATTCTGTAACACAATCCATGACATTGTCAACAGAGAAGGCCGCTGTCTCATCCCTGTGTTCGCCTTGGGCAGAGCCCAGGAGCTGCTGCTCATCCTGGGTGAGACGCCATGCCCCTCAACCCCTCTCTGCACTGTATATGGAGGGTCTTTGATATAGAAGGTTTTGATATGAACTACCACTGTAGACTATATATGCTCAGACTACCACAGTAGACTCTACTTCTCACATCATCATCATCATAAAAACTATACAAAAACCATGTCATTGTCTCTGCAGATGAGTATTGGCAGAACCACCCTGAGCTCCACGACATCCCCATCTATTACGCCTCCTCTCTGGCCAAGAAGTGCATGGCTGTGTATCAGACCTACGTCCACGCCATGAACGAAAAGATCCGCAAGGCCATCAACATCAACAACCCCTTCGTCTTCAAGCACATCAGCAACCTCAAGGTTAGAGGAGCACTGAGGGATGAATTCCCCTTTCATATCTGCATTCCCAGAAGAAAAGACAAGCAAACAAACAAACTTTTAGTATGTTGTTATGTTGTTTTGGCAGGTAAAGAACATATTCTGTTAGAAAGAATACTTTATGTCTGGCTTCTCAAAGTTCACAAAAAATTTAGCTTGCATTGTTGGTCTCAGGAGTATAATTTTACCATTCTAACCTGATAGAATTTCATAAAGACAGTTATGATCAATTAGATATCGAAACCTCCATCTCTGATGTCCCGTCCCCTCTGCGTGTGCTCAGAGCATGGACCACTTTGATGACATCGGACCCAGTGTGGTGATGGCGTCTCCAGGTATGATGCAGAGCGGCCTGTCTAGAGAGCTGTTTGAGAGCTGGTGCACCGACAAGAGGAACGGGGTCATCATCGCCGGCTACTCTGTGGAGGGAACACTAGCCAAGGTCAGCCAGGGACGGGGCCAGATACATGCATACATACATACATACATACATACATACGGCTATTCACCAGTTACTTGATTAAGATTTGTCCAATCACACTCACTTCATACTGTAAATGGTGGCAGTGTTTTAAGTCCTTAACCCTCTCATGTTGAGGTTAATGTTTTGCCCTCAGCTTTCACCTCAATACTCAACAGAATGTCTGTAGTATAGAACATACTGGGGCTTCTTTGAATACACTCATCTCACGTAACTCTGTGTTTTCTGTGTACCCTCGCCGTGTGTGTCGTCCAGCACATCATGTCTGAGCCAGAGGAGATCACCACCATGTCAGGTCAGAAGCTGCAGCTGAAGATGTCTGTAGACTACATCTCCTTCTCCGCCCACACTGATTACCAGCAGACCAGCGAGTTCATCAGGGCGCTCAAACCCCCTCATGTGGTAGGAGTTACAACTGTCTGTGTTGAATCTCTCTCTCTTTCTCTTGCTCATTCTCATTCTCTCTCTATCTCTCCCCCTCTTTCTCTCTCTCTCCCTCTCTGTCAATCTGTCTTTCTCCCAAATCCAGGTTTTTTTAAGCAATACTGTACAAATATAATTTCAAATACGAGTAGATTGTAAGTTCAAACTCACTCTCTCTTTAGATTCAAATTCCATATGAAAAAACTAAAACATTTCCATATCCAGTGCCCTGCCTAAGTAAAGTGAACGTTGAAGCATTTTTTCTTCTTTCAGTTCTACACTCCAAAAGTTTGAAATCAGACAATTACTGTGAGGTTAAAGTAGAGACTCTCAGCTTATTTGATGGTATTTGTGTACATATTGGTTCCACCTCATGGTAATTGTTTGATTCCAAACGAAAATCCAAACTTTTGGAGTATAGAGCCAAAAGAAGAAAAAATGCTTCACTGTCCCATGACTTATGCAGGGCACTGTATATGTATGACCCTATGACCCTTATCCGTAGTCTTGTCTATGTCTTGGTCTCAGATCCTGGTGCACGGGGAGCAGAATGAGATGGCCCGTCTGAAGGCAGCTCTGATCAGGGAGTACGAGGACAATGACGAGGTCCACATCGAGGTGCACAACCCCCGCAACACAGAGGCTGTCACACTCAACTTCAGAGGAGAGAAACTGGCCAAGGTGAAGTCACCGCCTCTGGAAACTGTATGCTTCCACTCACAGGAGTATATACAACACAACTCTAGCAGTTGGAGGTGAAATGATGTACTAGTCTAAAAGTAGGAATACAAATATGTGTTGGTTTGTTTATGCGTTATAACATGTTTGTTACATGTGCCTTCATACATTATGGCGTAACCATACCATGTTTCTGGATGTGTGTGTCTCTCTGCTCTCCTCAGGTGATGGGCTCCCTGGCAGATAAGAAGTGCGCCCAGGGACAGAGGGTCTCAGGGATCCTTGTGAAGCGGAACTTCAACTACCACATCCTCACCCCTTCAGACCTCTCTAGTGAGTAACACCGCCAGGGATCTCAGAGGTACATGATACCGTACACGTCAGTGGAGACACACATGTTTGATCCCGTTCCTCATTCCATTCCATTCCATGCATTACAATGAGCCTGTCCTCCGATTTCTACCTCCACAGCCTCCCCCGGTACACATAATGAATTGACTGAGGTCATCAGAAAAAAACAACCTTGATGGCTTATTCACTCTGCTAGAATGGCTTTCATAACCACTAACATCAGGGACATGTTATGGAGGACCCCCATAGTACTAATCCAAGGTGAATTAATGTGTATTCTTCTCCTGTTCTCCAGACTACACTGACCTGGCTATGAGCACAGTGAAACAGACTCAGGCCATCCCATTCACTGGACCCTACAGTCTGTTAGTCTGCCAACTCAGAAACCTCACAGGTATTGAGGGAAGCACTGCTCTCTGTCTGTGTGTGTAAGCTGCCTCCTCATCAAGAACATCACACTTGATTTAGAACTGATATACTGTATGTCCTTAGTGCTTGATTGTTTATATGCATTTATTTGTCATAAGATCACATTTCATACACAACACATAGTTATTATTCTTTGTTTGATGTTGTATGTTGCCTGCCTGTTCTCTCCTAGGGGATGTGGAGGAGCTGGACGCTACAGAGAAGTCCACCCTGAAGATCTTCAAGAACATCACTCTGGTACACGAGGTCGGCATGGTGCTGCTGGAGGTGAGACAGCAGTCCAGTCCAATCCAATCCAGTCCGGTCCAGGCCAGTAAAATGGCTCCTAAGCTTGGGTGGCTCACTTGTGATGTAACTTCTGTCGGTGTTGTCTATTCTGTCTGTCCTCCACCAGTGGATCGCCAACCCGTTGAACGACATGTACGCTGACGCTGTCACTACTGTGGTGTTGGAGGTCCAGTCAAACCCCAAAGCTCAGAAAGGTCGGCCCGTTATCTTTGACTTGAATATGCCGCTTTTATTGACGCTCTCTTTGCAATCTTTTTCGAGACAGTTAGCAAGACGGTAATAATAAAATACTTTCGGTTGCTCAGATAAGACGACACCTGGTCTATTCATGTTTTATGATCCATGCTGACTGAAACGGTTATGTAATCATTGACAGCTATGGAGAGTCAGAGTACAGCAGTGGACATGGATGTTTACCAGGCCAGGTTGGGAGTCATGTTGCAGTAAGTACAAGTTCTGTCTAGTACTTTGAAGATATAAAATAAATTAAATCAAAATTAATAATCTGTGAATTCCACAGGGACATGTTTGGAGAGGGCTGTGTGGATTTAAAAGATGGTAAAAACCTCACTGTGACAGTGGATGGGAAGACTGCACTTATTTGCTTGGAGACAAGAGTAAGTAACGGCAACTTCTATAGTAAATAATGAATTGATGTCAATTAGAAATAGCCCTAAATTGCCTTTTGCATATTGTGACAAGTCACTGTGATTAACCATAGACATCCTATAATCACGTTCACTGCATTTCTATGACATGCAATAGATGTATAGGTGATGCTGCTTCCCTTCATGGGATTGTGTAGTTCCAGTATGCTAGCCTTGCTAACAGGCGACCTCTCCCCTCTCCCCCACACAAGACTGTGTCCTATGAAGATGACAGCACAGAAGATGAGTCTCTGAAGGAGATGGTGGAGCTGGCCGTGCAGCGTCTGTACGACGCCCTCAACCCCATCATATGAGGGGTTATACACTACAACCAAGGTCAGGGGATGGGAGTCATTCTGCAGCTACCTCGGTGGTGATACAGGCTGGAACAAACCACAGTCTGATGCTCCCCCTCCCCATACACATGGATGAATATAGACTCAAGAGAAAGTCAGGAGTAGCTGGCAGAATCTGCTGCTTTGTCATCGGATGGATGGACTGCTCATATGCACTGTACTAATGTGCAGAACTGTAGTCATGTTCATATGTGCACTACTGTGAATGATGGGTTCTCAAATGCACTGATCTGTCTGGACATTTTGTACTTTTTAATTGTTTGTATCTAGATTTGTTTGTATAGATTTTATATATGTCAATGTATGTGTAATGAAAAATAGACTGGTCTTCTAATTTCAAGTAGGTTTTATTGATCATCGTGATCTATCAAGGGCCTTACTGTGGTTGTAGAGATGTTTGGAACGTTTTTAGTTGTGAGTGTGTGAGTGTTTTATCTCTGTAATGTGCCACGGATTTTTTTTTTTTACTAATCATAGCAGCTGATGGAAAAATCTAAATGAAAGATCATGGCAAAAATAAATGGCATTTAAATGGCATTTGATTAAACAAATAAGTCATAAACATCAGTAAAGCATATTTCAATTTCATGACTCACCTCAAACACACACAATAGGGTGTAACTCCAGACCGCAAGTTTCAGTATCCATTCATACACAGTAGATGGCGCAATTTCACTCTTGCGAAATTGACAGAAACCAACTATTGCCGGAGTAGTGAAGTATAGCTGTTAGCCAGCAATGTCCAAAGTAAAGAACATTATATGGCCTCAAGTGATCTTATTTGGCGATTCGATCACTCAGGTAAATCCCAAAACATATAGCTAATGAATACTGTACAGTTGATTTTCATTGTATGCTTTGTTATCTGCATGCTTTCATCATGCCTATAGAGCTATAGCTATATTAGCTACATTGGCTAGCTTGTCATGACAGACTGTACTCTTAACTTGTTTCTGATTCTTCAAGTTTTCATTCCAACCCAATGGATGGGGCTCCGAAATAGCCAATAAACTTGCCAGGTGAGTCCTTTCTTTAACACACTTGCATGGAATCGACAACAGTAAGTTCTGATATGATAGTTGATGGAATAGCCGATGTAATTTATGTCGACTACTAGGAAATGCGACGTTGTGAACAGAGGGTTGTCGGGCTACAACTCAAGATGGGCAAAGATGATCCTGCCTCGCATAATCCCCAATCACAGCAGTGCAGACAACCACATTGCAGCTGTAACCGTCTTCTTCGGAGCCAACGACTGTGCTCTTGAAGGCAAGTGCAACCTATCAGTGATCTGTCATTCTAATATACTCTAGTCCATCTAGCTACCAGTGGATTATATAAGTATGCCCATCTGAAGATGTGATACTGCATCTCTTTGAGAAGGGGAAAACATTATTATTATACATGATATTATTATTATTATTTGATTTAGTTTTCTTGTCTTTTTTTTTCTTCTTTTATGTATTATTTTAGATAAGAACCCACAGCAGTATGTGCCAATGCAGGAGTACTCAGAGAACTTGAAGGACATTGTCAAACACCTGTCGTCTGTGGGTGTGTCTGCAGACAAAGTCATCTTTATCACTCCTCCTCCTCTCCACGAGCCAGCCTGGGAGAAGGAGTGCAGCCTGAAAGGTGAAACACACACTCTCCCATCCTCTTTCTCTCTCTCTCTCTCTCTCTCCCGTCTAATGTGGAGGACTGAATACTATTGTGTGCGGTGCTGTGGTTACGAATGGCTTGTGTGTGCCACACTCTCTCTCTCTCTCTCTCTCTCCTCTCGTTTGGTAGGATCGAATGAACATTACAGTTCATTATTATGGTTCATTATAATGGCGTTCAAGCTATAAAGGGCTTTGTGCCCCTTTTCCCTCCTGTGTTTCCTCCTGTCCTTTCAGGTGTTCCTCTGAATCGTCTCAACGCGGTGGCAGGGCAGTATGCCCAGACCTGTGTGCAGACTGCTAGGCAGTGCGGGGCAGAAGTGCTGGACCTCTGGACCCTCATGCAGAAAGACGGACAGGTGGGATTTCCCCTTGCAGATACTGCAAGTGTAGCGGTGTCAGTCTGGTGGCGTTCCCTTAGATTACGCGCACAGGGATTTTATTTTGATATGCTAGAGTATTGTAATTGAGTTATTTAGCTGCTGTTGGAACCCTCTTTCATCGAGCCTGTACAGTAAATCTATGTCATTGAATGAATGGAACTGTCTGGTGTTTGGAACTGTCTGCTACCGTATTTGTCATTATCTGAATCTCTCTCTCTCTCTCTCTACAGGACTTTACAGCCTACCTCTCGGATGGCCTGCATCTCTCTGAGAAGGGGAACCAGTTTGTGTCGCAGCACCTGTGGACGTTGTTGGAGAGCCATGTGGTTGGCCTGCCCTTCATCCTGCCTTACTGGGGAGACGTAGACCCCCAAAACCCTGAGAACAGTCTACTGTGTGACTGACAGCCCACTGGGCCAATGAGAGGAGCCCGTTGCCACGTTCCCTGTACCCCAGACTCAATGAGAGCAATGACAGCATTTGTTAGTTACCATTCGCTAGAGCTAAATGGGGACAAAAACAGCCAATGGTAACACAGTTCTGTGCTGCTTGTCCCCAGCCAGCGCTTTGCGCAGTGTGTTGCTAGCAACAAGCCAGTCACTTGTATAGTGTGTCACAACAAGGTGTAGTTGGATAACGAATGGTTCAACACTTTTTTGCAATTACCATGATGTACAGTAAATTATTTCCTGAATAATATGATCTTTGTTTGAAATGTAGAAATAAAAGTTATTGATTTTTAGATTTTATGTTTTCAATGCAAGCATAGAAAGACAAAGACTTGTGTACACATTTATTAGCAGAGGCATTTATTAATACAGATCATCGAGTACACCCTGAATTTGAACGAGGACATGTACTCAGGGCATCAGTGAATCTCACTGAGCTAATGCTATGACACAGACATGAACAGATATCATCAGACCGTAGCTGCGTTGTCTCATGACAGGTGGCGTCATTCCTACACGACACTCGGAGCCTCAACTGACAGTGCAGACGGAGCCGCGATGTCTGACAATGCGAGACAATGACCATTGACGTATGTCAAAGCAAAGCTGCAGAATGATCTAGACCCACAAGCAAGACATGTTTTTACCTTTCAGCAGAATAAACATCATATCGTCTAATAATAGACTGAAAACAATGAAAATAATCCAAAACGAGACTCATGTTTCTCAATCGGATCATATTCATCACAAGTTTTAAAACGTATGCGGTGCTTACAGAGCGCAGAGGACATAACATCTAGGATACGAGCTAATTGATTATATCAGTATGAAGGAGATCCAGCTGAGTCGATTATGGTGAGATTTCTATATAGTACAAGTACTACAAACATAAGGAGACATGGTTAAAGCAACATGCAGGCTCAACTTCAGAAAGGCACTACCATTTTCTTTGAGGTTCCTTATATAAAAGATAAAAACTGAAGCAACTACATGATAAAGTATTGACAAGAAAAAAGAGCAATCATTGCTCCAACGGTCCCTTATCTTTGACAAATAATTTGATTTGATCTTGAAAGATATTGTTGTGACTGGTCAAATTAAATTATATATTGCACAGACAGCTTATTTCATACTTGGGATGAAGTCAATTCAAATACTATCACAACCAGCATAACTTGGCCATATAAAACAAACAAATATAAAAAGGGGTTCGAAACATTTCACAACATATGAAACAGAACCATACCTCACAACCTCCAGTGAAATGAACAATACTTTAAATGCAGCAGACACATATGGATACATACAAATAGCAGTGAAATTGTAGGTAGGTCCAAAACAGTACAATGATTTAACCCGGTAACCTGCCCATGCTGTCCTAGTCTGGGGGTCAATCAACGACTGAAACCATCCAACCAGTCTCCCCACATTTTAACACTACCTTTTGACATCTGAATTTGTACAACATTAAGTTTAGTGGTTTAACATGTCATTCACAATCAATGGTGTGGCAATACCAAAGCGTTTACCAAACCCTTCACAGGTGCACCGAAAACTAGGGGACAAAACAGTATAGTGACATGACATGATCATGAGGGCAGTTATATTATACATATATACTGTCAATTGAAAGGAAACATAACAAACATGTATAACAACACATGTATATCACTTCTGACCTTGACACGATCCCACATCTTATCAATATTACACACTTGAGTCTCGCCATGTACAGCCGTGACAGTGGAGAACCAACCGGCCCAGCTGTCAATCAACCCAATGAGACAGCCGTTAGTCGGGTCACTCAGAATTAAGAGTCCAACGACCAGACTGACTGTGTACAGTACCGTCACCGCACAATCCGCTGAGACTCACAAAGCTAAAAAAAAAAAAAGGCACAATATTTGTTCTTTTCCCACGCAGACATAAAGTAAAACATTGACCCTCTAAATCTAAACTGCAGTCACTCACATAGCAACACTACTCAAGCACATACTTCACTTTGGTTTAAAAGGGAGACTCTGGGATACGGTCATGGCGGGAAGCCGCAGCAACTTTTGGAGTTGATCGTCTCCTCGTCTCCGTTTTGAAATGATCTCTGGTGGCGTCGTCCGGCTCCTTTTCACATTGACATCATATCCCAGAGTCTGCCTTTAATTCATAGGATCAAACCCAAATGATAACATCTAGATGTATCTAACAGCACACACAGTGTCTGGAAGCCCCTCCTGTGTTATACAACGCAGCGTAACCAGAGATGTGTAACCACTATTCCAGTTCCTCCTTTTCTTACACTGTATGTTTGTGCGTGTGTGATTATGACTGTGTGGATATGTAAGCATTTATTCCATATCTATCCATCTACAAGAATGTGTGTGCGTTTTCCCATTCCCTTTCTGTGTGTGTGTGTGTGTGTGTGTGTGTGTGTGTGTGTGTGTGTGTGTGTGTGTGCTTATAAGTGTCTCCCTCAGCACTCGGTCTCTTTACTGTCCACGCAGGCTTGTCTCTTGAGGCGGCGTTTATCGCGGGCTTGTGTGCTCTGTTCCGTTAAATCCTCGTAGGATGATTTGAGGACGGAGGACCCTCCGTGGAGGAAGTCTTCCTCCAGGGCCTCCTCTGTCTCTCCCGGGTGAGAGTCGGTGCTGGGGTCCTCCTGTATAGTGGCCATTCGCGGACCCTCCGTCTTGGGGCCCCCTGCGCTGGCCGGGGCAGGTCCGGAGCTCGGGCCTGGGGCCGGGGTATTGGTGCTGCCCTGAAGAGGGGCTGAGAGGAGGGAGGATGGCCTGATCGGGGCGGCGGAGAAGGAGGGAGGTAGAGGAGGCTTGACGATACGAATGGACGCCGAATCGAGGTTGTTCAGAATCTCTGCATTCTGAAGGATAGAGGAGGGAAGATACATTCAGGGATGTGACTACACGGCCTGCTGTCCCTACAGGTGACAGGGTCCATTCCATTTTGCACTCAACTAATTCATGAACTAAAACAAACACGACGAAAATAATACATTTTCTAGTTGATGACTCAAATTGTGATTCATTTTGCCAAAAGACAAAGTCTCTATCAATGTATTAATTAACCCTGCTGATAATGCAACATGTGCTGTTACTTAGAGTGAGTATTTATTTTCCAAATGAATTGGCTGAGTTTAAATGGAATTGTCTTAGTTAAACACCACTAGGACCGAATGACTCACTGCACAGTCAGTACACAACAACAAGAACAACAACAACAACAACAACAACATCAACATCCTCATCCTCTGACACATTGGCTACAAACCGTCTCACAAAGACAAAGGTGCCCTCCTCAACCTCACACACCTCCTGTGACACCACTGACCGTGCACACTGGACCCCGCCACACCCCTCACACACTCACCTGTGGGCGGAGCTCTACTACATACTTCCACCATCTGCTGCAGTTCCGTGTGGGGGAGGGGCAAACAGTGACGGACAGGTCATTCAACTGGAGCCAGAAGCTCTACGCTACCTTATGCACAGTGGGCTAACTCACGCTGTGCAAGGCTCCGCTAACACAAACTCTCCTCTAGGCCAGTCCATCCAACTACAGTTAGCCTGGGCTCTTCTTTTCGATCTGAACACAGATCTGATAAACAAAGTCACATTTTCACCACATTCCGTCCACCTATTCAGTGCTATCAGACCGTCATGAGAGCAAAAAGAGTAGGGGGCAGAGGATCCATTTGGAATTGGGCGAACATCGAACATGTGAACGCCCGAATCCCAGAGTCTCTCTCTCTCTAGTCAAAGAATGTGTGTTTTAAAAAGGAACTCGGGGGTAGATCTGTGATTTCACAGCACGTGCCACCAACCAGCACGAGGGGGTGTTGGGTGAGTGTAGGAGGGTATACCACAGGAGGAACTTACACCGGGGAAGTACTGGGACTTGTTGTTCTCCTCGTACTGCTTGTCCAAGTTTTTGTCCTACAGGAACACAGAAAACATGTCAACCTGTTTAATGACCTCACTTTGTACTTATTTAATGTTCCTTGTGTTGCAATCACGGATAACATGTGCTCTACAAAAATGTGGATTGATTGATCATTGTGTCAACTAAAATGATGTATTGAGACAGCCATGAAAAGTGTAAAGATAACTGTTTTTCAACTGGACTCACCACACAGTGCACCAGGATGCTCAGAGGGATCCAGAAGATGAGAGAGAACACCACGACCGAGCCCACGATGTTGTCAGCCAGGAACTTCCCTGAGAGAGAGAGTGAGTGAGAGAGAGAGAGAGAGAGAGAATAAACTCCAACCAGCTTTTCAGTGAATCGCCGCCTTTTAACAACTCTTAAATGGTGACCTCAACCCGAATGAACCACCGCTCACTGAAAGTGTTGATGTCCAGCTTGTCAATGAAATCCCACAGCCTCTCAATCACATCCTGGACTTGCTTCATGCACTTCCCCTGTGAAAGGAAGATACACAGACAAGATATCAAGGTGGATGCAGTCCAAAGGTGGTCTAAATATAACACATTCAGTGTGTACCATTAAAAGCTAGTTTCATTTATAGTGCAATGTGGTATCTGAGAGTATAAACAGAGCCTTTACATTGGTAATATACGTCCATTTCTTTTTCATTTGACCTTTATTTATCCAGGTTAGTCTCATTGAGATAAAATCTCTTTTACAAGAAAAACCTGGTCCAAACTGTGACTAGGAGGTGAAAGGTCAAAGTTAAAAGGAAGGGGTCACTCACTTCGCCGTCACAGAAGCCCACGGTACAGGGTTTCCCCTTGCGCAGGTATAGGAAGTCCCCACTGGATTTAATGAAGGGAGTGCAGGCACCATCTTGGTTCCTGCAGCACACTTTACACGATTCATACGTCTCTGCAAGAATCGGAGAATGAGATTAAAAGGGGCATTCTTTAAACTGTTTGTGTGTGTGTGTGTGTGTGTGTGTATGTGTATGTGTAGCTCACCATTGCAAGCGCAGGGCTTTAAGTTCTGCACAGCCTCACAGAAGGGTTTACAATCGCCATCGTGACACCTCCCGTTGTCCACACAGATGTTGTCGTTAGGGGCGTTGTCAGGGGCTGGACATGCACTACTGTTACCTAGGGATGGATGACAGTGATCACCCAGTCAACACATCCATCTTAATATAAAAGACCAGGATAGCGGATACCAGAGCCATAGATTGCATTCTTACTAGTATCAATCAAAACATTTGCTGCCAAGATGGAAGGTTTGTCCAACTCTGTATATAATAAAAGTAGTGGAGTTACCACCAGCCTCCCTCCATGTCACTAACATTACGCCTCAGTATCAGAAAACAAAACTTCATCAAACCCAGCCGCTCTTACCAGCTCATATTGTCCATCAGACTGTTACGCACAGATAATATATGACTTTCTGTAGTTGATCCATCTGTCCAGCAGGGGGCTCACTGACCTGAACAGCGGGACCCGCCCTTACAGGTGGCATTGATGGGCTCCTGGCAGACCTTCCCTGCCCACTCAAACCTGCAGTTCTTGCAGCACGGACTGTTCCTGTCACTGGATGTCACAGGGGACAGAAAAAGACAACGTGGGAATGTCTCTTAACAGCACAGTGGTACTTTCATGGTCACAGTACTACAGAGAGACTGGACACTCATTTGATAAGATGCAATAACTACAGAGTCTGTGTGTGGAGTCAATGTCTGTTGAAAAGGAAATCATCATTTGATTGTATTGTACTGTCTTGGCATTCTGTAAGTACTGTAATCGTCATTATAATGTGCGCGTTTAACCTGGGCAGAAGCAGACATTTCAGAGGGTGTGTGTGTGTGTGGGGGGGGGGGCTCATACCTGCACTGTACTGCAGGCCTGAGCTTGCAGTCAGCGGAGCAGCATGGATCGTCGTTGCGGTGCAGCAGGCCTGGGTCACACTCCTCCCCCTCCTCCACGCGAGAGTTCCCACACACCTTACTGTTCCTCTCCTTGAAGCAGAGAGGGGCCTTGAAGCGCAGGGTCTTACCTATGGAGACCTTACTGCAGTCGGAGAAGTGCTTTGGGAGTAGATAGACAGACAGACAGACAGACAGACAGACAGACAGACAAGCAGGCAGGACAGGACAGGGTTAATGGTTTCATGGGAAATGTAGTTTGTATTCCCAAACAGAGACCAATGGTGGTTTTTTAAGTGTGTTGTAGCGAGCTACATTATTCTAACAAATGTCACTGCTCTAGCAAGGCAGCATTGGCAACACTCAAAGGGGAATGTGATTTGGACATTGTTTATAAGCCGTGAACAATGTCACTAATCTGCCAGGAATTGGCAAGTGTGGAGAGCAGTACCTTATTGTTGTAGTGGTCACCGCTCACAGCGATGGGGTACATGACGTACTTGCCCCCGTTGTCGTCGCTAGGGGCGCAGTTGGGGATGTTGTCAGGGTCATGCTCTGCCCCAAAGTTGTGGCCCAGCTCATGGGTGGTCACCAAATCTGCTTCCTGGTGGTGGTAACACACACACACACACACACACTTTGGAAACTATGTTCAAACTAATGTCAATACATCACATGATACATACTATAACAATACAATATAGCATGTTGGGATAACAAATAAATGAGTTTTTATGTGAGTTGTTATGTTATCTGAGGGCAAGAGCAGGTCTCCATTAGTCAGTGGTCACACGCTAATACTGCTGCTCAACCCATGACTGACAACAATGTGCTACACATCTTCAGATATTGATCACGTGTGTCATTTGACAACAAACGTTCATCATCTTAAGTGAGTAATGCTTCAGGCCTTTCAAAACAGAAGAATTGGGTCATGTAATATACAATAATACCAGGTCAACTCCAGCCTTCCTTCTTTCTAGAATGCTCTATATGCAGTAGTATAGAGGGTGCTGGTAATTCATGAGACAGAAAATAAGGAACCAACCTTGGTTAGAATGGTTTTCCCATAATTTTTTGTGCTGGTTAGACCAGTGTTCAGGTAACTGGGCTTCTTGACTGAGCGAGATGGGTAGTAAGCTAAGGGGAAAATAAACATCAACAAATAAGCAAGTTGACATACCAGGGATCAGGACTCATTCAAACTGAATATCAGAATTGACAAAACAATAAACAGTATCTTATGATTATTCCAAAAATATAATAATTATATGCCAGGCCATGTCAGACAGCCAAACCATTCTACAGTATAACTATGGTAGACAGACAGCAAAGCTATTAAATATATGTTACACAGGGAAAGGTATTGTATGATTCTATGATGGGTCCATCCTTACGTTTGGGACAGAGACCACCCAGAGCCATGATTTTAGACGGAGCTACGTAGGCCAGCCCCAAGGTCCCCTCGTCAAAGTCCTGGTAGGTGAACAGGTGGGCCAGGCACACCGTTGACACGTTGTTTGCTATGTCTACGATGTCTGCGCTGAATTGCTGTAGAGCATACAGAACAGCAGCATTCACAAATAGGACAAATGTGCATTTGTTAAGGGTTTGTAATCGAGTCTATGCAGTAACATAGCCTATTGTGCAAAAAAAAAAAAAAAAATGATAATACTCCTAAAATACTCATATGACACTCATATGACTGAATGTACCATTACAGTTAGGGGTCATATATTGACAGTTATGTGGTAAATTATATTTCTAAAACTTCATTTACAGTTGAGTTTGAATCTTTAATTCTAATCAGAACAATACACATGGTAAAACGTAAGTGTACTCCCTTTACTAGAATGTCCACTGTTCTCTGATATCAGTAGCCCTGGCTCACCTCTAGGAGTTTCTTGACGTCCCACACCTCCTTGTCCTTCGTGGGACTGTTCTTCATGTTGTAGTGGCTCCACCCTCTCTGGTCCTCTGGAGCCTTGGTCGGAGCCTTGTTGATGATGATCTAGAACACAGAACATTAAAGGCTATTAAACCCACTTAAGGTCGGGGGTTGGGGGGTTTAGCTGCATGGAGTGGAGTGCATATCTTTTCAGTGAGAGTGTGATGGGATTCATGGTACACAAACAGTGTCTCCATTCATTCCCAAGGCTAGTGGAACAAATTGAATTTCCCCACATGGGCACAAAAAAGCTTTCAGACAGTGCCTCCTCAAAAAATGCTTTCCCAAATTCAATTAAGGTAACAGCTATCCTCGGCTTAGCCCCGCACGCCACCCACTCACCCACACACACCCCCCCCTCCCACACACACACACACCTACCTGTTGGATCTGTACACCGTAGTCTTTGAACTCTTCATCCCAGGTGGTGTTCCTGTAGATGTCGTCCACTCGATCAATCAACTCAATCTGGGGAACAAAACAGACTCCATATTAGTACAGGGAGGGGATGCGCTGCAGCTCTACAGACCTCCTCATCCTCAGTCAGTCAGTCAGTCAGTCAGTCAGTCAGTCTGGCTCACTCACCAGGTAGTTGAGTGTGGTGCTCTCCTCACTGCGACCCATGTTCTTGAAGAAGCGGTAGTCAGCCACAAGCAGCAGGGGACAGGTGTTCTTCTTGTGGTTGTGGGCCTGTCTCTTCTCCCTGTGGAGGAGCTCTGTGGAAGACGGACAGACCGACCTTATTTATTTTTTTAAATATTCCCTATTTTTTGCTTGTAATATTTGTGAAATAGAGAGTCTAAGATTAACTGACAATCTTGCTCCAATATACACCTGCCTTTTTTTTCTACAGGAGTCTACTGTATCATCTGGCTACACACTTTGCAGGAATCAAGACAAAATCAACACGTATCATTCTTTCTGCAGAATGTGAATGATCCCCCCCCCCCCCCACCCGGAAAGCCACATCTAAGCCAGTCTAATTCCAGTAGGACTACCTCCCTTCTGAGTGGGCCTTGTGTGTCATAAGTGCCTCTAGGCAGAAACTACAGTAAATCGCCTCCACCTCCACCCCCCCCCCACTGACCACAGCAAGTCATGTTCTCTGCCTTCCTACCCAGAGCACAGCCCTGCTCTCCTCCACAGAGCCAGGAAGCGTGGGTGGCTGTGAGCTCCAGGCCTCCCAGCAGCAGTGGGAGTCCAGCGAGTCATAATCATCTCATTAAATGGAGCCCCACACAATTTAATGCCTCTGCTGTGAGATCCTTCACCTCCATCAATTCATTCTCCACCCAGTGTTTTGAATGGGATGTTGTGTGAGCTCCCTCAGATTCCCCCCCCTCAGGTCATTGTAATGAGGTTTACATTTCCGGGAAGCACAAAGGAATCAAAGCTTTAAGCCAAGAGTTTATATAATACCCTCTTACTAGGAGCATACCGTAGGTATTGTACAGATCATAGGTTTGCCAGATGAAAGGCTTTAAACAATTGGAAGGCATCACAATCTAGGAACAAGATAGAATGCCCAGCCTCCGCCTCCTTCTTCTCTCCACCTCCGACATTCACCTGCCTCCCTTCTTTTTTTTACTTTTGACACACTAGCTTAAATCGTACATCATAACCTCCTACTGTATATTTCTCACTCCCACACACACTTTTGCACATCAATACACGCACTTGAAGATCATCACACACACACACACACACACACACACACTTACCATCCTCTTCTCTCTCTCCAGCCACCCTAGCTTCCTCTGGCAGTAGCTCCTGGGCCCCAGCCTGATGGACGTACCCACACACATTGGGCGAGGCCAGGCGGCTAAGGTTCTTAATGTCGTCCGAGCGGTAGACCAGCAACCGGCTGTCGGAGGGCGACTCAGTGAACCGCCACAGGGGCTGAGGAGAGAAAGAGGGGTGGAAAGGAGAGAGAGAAAGAAAGAAAGAAAGAAAGAAGTGGGAGAGGAAGTAGGATTGGTTTCTATAACTCTTTTATCTTGGCAAGGCTAAAGCTGGTTGATTGGGCTGGTCATTTGGTCACATAAGTGCTTAAAGTACCTTTGACACAGCTTTGGAATAATTTTCTTCTTCAATTATGTTACTACACGTACTGGTCTGCTTTAAATGAGCAGCGGTGCTATTTTAGGAGGACTGTACCTCTACGTTGTACTCCGCTTCATCAGTCAGGATGTGGGCCGAGAACTCGTCCCCGTCCATGTGTGCCTGCACACGAGAGTGCTCCTCTCCTACACACAAACGACAGGACGAGACAAAGGTTTATGGTTTAAGTGTTTTTAAACACACACACACGTGTGTACACATGCATAGAGATCCATGTTAACATTCCATACAAAACCAAACCGAAACCCCTTACGGCTCACCTACAACATGCCCGGTAAAGTAGTTCTGCAGCTGGACATCATAGCGGTCCTGCTTCCCTTGTTGATCCACAAACACAGCTTTGAAGTCGTCAGCAAACAGGCCTGTGTTGGTGGTCAGATAAAGCTGGAAATGTCTGAGGGAACGAAAAAGAAAAAACAGGTTAAATGTTTAGATACCGACGAGAATGCGTACGCTCAAATGTTTTACCAATGGTATAATTACAGTAACGTAAGAAGCCTAATATACATCAAAGGACTCTAGCCTCCTTGACAAACGTCACAGATAGCCCTTTCTCAGTTATCTATTCCCTGAAGTGTCATGCGACTAGCTGTGGGCAACCCCAGGGCACAGCAGTACAACAATAAAAGCACTGACTAGTTTGCTTTATGCTTTATGTACAGCAGCAGTGATCAGAGCTGACATTTGACACAAGGAGCCAGACGGGACATGTATACTGTAGGTCACCAAGGCAGACTAGCAGGAATGTCTACAGCAGATTGTCCTAGTTCCAGTTGAACAGTGACAGGATCAGAAGGCTCTCCGCCTATACCACAACTACAGTATGGAGACAGAAATGTGTCAAATCTAACCTAATTTAGCCTGACATGTCCAAATCTAATATCAGGCAAAATATATAACAATAACATACTATTTTATATCTAATGTATAACAGTCAGTTACATAGTCAGTAACAAGCAGGCTATGCTTGTGATCAGTGGCTGGTTGTGTAGTCCTTCCCTCACTAACTGGAGAGGACTTGACAACCACCAATAACATCACTTCCTCAGGAAGACAGGTGAGACTAAAGACAGCTTCCTCACCAGTATCCGACCGGGTCTTAACCTAAAACTGACGCTAACCTAAACCAAATGTTAACCAATTCGGAAATGTAACATGAGTCAGGCAAGTCCCCTCATTTTTTTTCTCTAAGGGAGACCCCAGCTGGGCCCAGTTGGTGCTCCTACCTCTTGAGAGCAGTGAAGCTGACCAGGCGCTCCAGGTGAGATTGGGTGTGGATGTCTCTCCTCCTGACCGAGTGCTGTAGTAGTCCAGATATAGGCACCACCTCAAAGTCAGACAGCATGGTAGACAGGGCTTCTGAAAAAGGCACAAGGTGAGAGAGACCAATGTCATAATATTGCCTAATGACGTAGCATTATTGTATAGTAAAGCAACTGACAACATGTTAAGACCATGTGCAGGACATTATATAACCTGAACACCATACATTATATGTTTCTACCTTATGTAGGCAACCCACTTTGGTACGTTTGTGTGCGCACTGAAGGGTAGACTTTAAACTGAGAGTTAACAGCATCCTAAAATAATTTTAAATCCTCTAATTCATATTTTAGAATGGAATTTCCCCCTGAAAACTAAACTGTGTAGTTCAGTCCTGCATAGGCTTTTAGTGTCACACACACACTTCAAATATTGGCCTTTTATCACAGATTTCCATAGACATATACCAACATGGTCTATAACAGCCTCAGGATGACAGACATAGTGCAATATGGAGTCAAACATACTGACAATAACCTACTGAAGATAACAAAATCATCAAACCAGTTTAGCCCATTTCGACCTGACCAGTAGCACAGTTCATGCTAGTTACAGCTGACTGGCAGGACCCTTAGGACAAGGATGAACCAAGAAATGCGAATAGAAACTCCTCAAAATGTCCTACCCAGGAGGGAGGATGACACATGGTTTAGATTATGAAAAAGGCGACATTTCAGAAATGTCATCAACCATCACGTCCCTACATATCGTCTTGCCAGCTATCTACCATTAAGATTAAGACACGATTGTAAACTTAACCTACTGAAGCTGTCGTTCAATGCCATACGTTGACAGCTGGTTAGCAGACTAGCTACTGACGACTAAAAAGACTAGTGACTATAGTTGACTAGTACGCTAACGTTACTCACCAAGCTCTATGTCATTTTCCCGTGTTTCCTCTTCTGTTGTTCTTGGTTTAACCGCACAGTTGACCCAACAAGGAGCAAAAAGGGCAACAAACACCAGATACTTCATCGCGATGATAAAAACGGCTTACTAAACCGGTGTCATGATCACAAGTTGTTGAAGAATAATGTCAACATGTGTAGACCAACAGCTGTATGTGTCTGGCTAGCTAGGTAGCTCGTTAGCAAGCCTGGCTCACCTGACTAGTTGTAGCAAGCTCGCAATGTCTATAAATGCACTAGCAACGTTTAAAATGGCTATAGGTGTGAATTATTCATCCATGTATATATATATATCGCCAAATTTACTTCTTTTTAATTCAGTTACGTTCCAATTTCGGACAAGTGCTACCGCCGCCTATACCCGGAAGTACATTGTTTTGGCTGGAGAAAAAAAAACATCCGCTTTTTATGTGTCAGAGAAAAAGGGTGTTTATGGCGATCTGACATATATATGCAGAAGTCTGTCATCGTTTTTTAAACTATACTAAGAGTGACCTTGAAATGTCACAGATATAAGAAAATAACTGTAGCGTACATGACTGCTGAATTAGTTTTCTTTCCAACAGCAGTGTGTGAGTGAGTGGCCAGGTCTCAAAAGTCTTTCATTGCTTTCTCACATTCTCTATCCTCGCCTTTGAGGTTCCTCCTCTTGGACATTCTCCTTCAATGCATTTTGAGAAGGAGGCGAGGAGAGAGTACATGAGGAACCTAGGCAATACTTACTCTGCCTGTAGCCTTGTCTGAATGCTCAAACTGCCTACTGATTACTAAAAGTATACACTGCATACTACCCATACTACATAGCCTACTATTCAGGCCATACTGTTTAGTAAAATGTATGCAGTAAGCGCCTGTGGCTGTGTCAGAATGCTCGTACTGTAACCTATTTAGTAGGCGTTCAGTATGCAGGAATTTTCAGTATACTACAATTTTTGCAGTATTCAAAATTTACGGAAATATGTATAAAATGCCAGGATGTCATACTAGATTTGCCTTTCCATATAGTATGAATTCACTGCACACTACTCCAGAAGTCCTTTCTGATTTTGGTCCCACAATTCAATGCACATGACAGTTACAGGTGACAAATTCTCAGTACAGTATGAATGTGACATGTAGTACATTGTTACTGTTCAACATATTTGTTGCATAGGTACTCCGGAAATCTCAAACCACGCCCCTCTACTGGGGTACGGAAGGAAGTCACCCTCACTACAAACAGCTTACTGTTGGCCACTTCCTAAATTCACTGTGGTTGTTATTTTTTATTTTTCAATAAACTTTTTCAAGGGTTCCAAGTGGGAAACTAGGACCATTATGATGATACCTAAGTTGACGAGTTGTGATGTATCCACTGTAACCTACCTTCACATCAGAAAACAGAAACAATTTGGACAATATTATTCTTTCTGTACAATCTCAACATATTTCATTATTTACAATCACACATGTATGTATAATGTATGTTTGTAGTTTCTAAATGTTCATTATGAATTGCAAACAAAATCTCATTGGTTGAGTTGTTCTCACTTCAAAATTAGGACTATGACTTCACCTGAGTTCCTGAGAACAAAATGAACATACCATTACTGCATACATTTTACTAAACAGTATGGCCTAAATAGTATGTAGTATGGTTAGTATGCAGCATATACTTTTAGTAATCAGTAGGCAGTATGAGCATTCAGACACAACCAGGGTGTGTGTGTGCAAGCATGTGCAAGTAAAACCCCTCCCTATCAAAATTCATTACCATTTCCCAAAAATGTTGCCCTCCCCCTAGTTACAGACATGATCATCACAACACACCATGGAGGTGGAAAGAAAAGAACTGCCAATCAAGCACATCTGTGCCAGGGTTTGTCTGAAGTGAAGAAAGCCACGTAAGCACACTAAACACTGATGAGTAACAACATATATGGGCACAATTACAGTATTATAACAAAACCTAACATTTAAATTGTATGCTCCGATAGAAAAGCCCAGCTCCAGATTGGTTTATAAAATGTCGTTTTTATTCATGTTACATAGCTGATACATAGGGCATTAAACATTTCCACAAGGCTTTTGGGGACTACAATCGATGATTAGCAAAAACACAATAGTGGTCCAAATCTCTAATGACAATCACTGGACTAACCAAACACCCTCTTACATGTGCACACACCTGCATTGAAAAGTACTAAATTGGACACTTGGACTTGGTGTAAAGTATACAGCATTGGTTCCCATTCCAGTGTACTATATTAAATGACATGCATGACAGAATGTTTTTTTTTTCTTTTTTCATTTTTTTCTTCTTTCATCCCATTATCAGGTTGTTATAATTTTTTTGGTCTTTAGAATGCCCCACTTTTGTTTTCTCTATCAATCAGACATGCTTCAGTGTGAGTAGCCTATCATAACCAGGGGGGAGGGACATGAGGAAAATACTTCAACCAATGGGGGGGGAGTTTCCACATGGCTGTGAAATTCTTTGTGCCAGCTTTGTATACTGGCCCTCCCTGCAGTATGGAACAATTGTGTTTGTTCACATTGGACACCATCAGCTGTAACCGTACCACATAACCGTGTCGAGAAAGAGACTATGGAGGGTGAGGGCGAAGTGGGGAGGACAGGACACCATTTCTCATATCTATCTAACAAATGTTCTTCACCCTAATGACAAATTGTAACTTGTGTCTGATGGGACTAACATTTTCTGTCGCTTAGCAAAAGGCCCTAGAATGTCTTCTTTTATCCTCTAATTTGAACTATAATGTTGATACAAATTGAAGCTATTAATACTTTTCTACAGCAGAAACTGCACATATGGAAGGCCAGGACGAACACAAACCAAGGAATGGAGGGTTTTCTTTTTCAATAATTAAATTTTTTTTTTTCATATTTTTTTGTCCAAAAGCTGCATTGTGAAAACACTAAATGATTCAATTTTCCATACACAGCTCTTCAGTAATGGTTTCATTGCTAGAATAAATTTTAAAGTGGAGCAATAAGGAATGGAGACGTGTAAAAAGGTTTTCTTTTTTTGGGGGAGGTGATCCGACATGAGTTTCAGTTCTCGTTCTCGCCGGCCTCTCCGCCTTCTCCACCCTCGCCTTCCTCAGCTGCGTTGTCAGACGTCCATAACTAGGAAGAGACAAAAACACTGGTCACAAACATACCCCGCTACTCATCCCATAGACCTGTTTCCGAGGCAATGTACAAAGCCACAGGATATACACTGCTCCTTAGCCATCTGAACCATAATATCTATAGTAATGCATAATACATGTACATTTAATTGGTTAATTTGTCTAGATACACACAGTTTCATTTTAATGAGCCATGAACACTGAGGAACAAGGCCTTCATGTGGTCATTATCCAGGTGTCATGTGGTTTAAAAGAGAGCAGTAGGGGGAGAACTCACTGTCAGGTTGTCTCTGAGCAGCTGCATGATGAGTGTGCTGTCTTTGTATGACTCCTCGTTCAGCTTATCAAGCTCTGCGATGGCGTCGTCGAATGCCTGCAGACATAAACATCACAAATACACAATTGTTACCTTCCGAGGCAAGCAAAAAACAACCGCTCAAAATCTGTGCTGCAAGAGGAACCCTTGTGGACCGGTGGAGGCTGGTGGAGGTAGAAATCGGAGGACGGGCTCATTGTCAACGCATTTGATACCATTCCTCATTCCGTCCAATGCATTACAATGAGCCTGTCTTCTGATTCCTACCTCTTACCACCCTCCCCTGCTTCTGACCTGCCCTGGTGAGAAAATGAGAACTAGCACTGTATACATTCAATGTAATGATGCCAATATCCTTCCATTGCAGGAACACTTTCAAGAGCACATACTTTCACATACTTTCCCCATTACCACAATCCATATTTGCATACTTCCACAATTCCTGCCTGCAAGCAAACCAACCAACCACAAGTGACAGCTGCATGTACTGACCTGTTTGGCCAGTGAGCAGGCCTTCTCTGGGGAGTTGAGGATCTCGTAAAAGAAGACAGAGAAGTTGAGGGCCAGGCCCAGGCGAATGGGATGCGTGGGGTCCATCTCCTTCTTGCTGATGTCAAACGCCTGCTGGTATGCCTCCTGAGAGCTCTCGATGGTCGCTGTGGAGCAGGGGAATCCAAGTTAGTCGACACGTGTCAATCAAAGAGAGGCAACGGTATGATGACATCACCATTGAATGACTCTAGCCAACTCTAAACTCCAAAAATATAAACTTTGAATAAAGCCAGTGAGTGAGGTGGAGGCTGTATATTTGACTCTTTGGCAATTGTGAGGTAATGGAGGTTGATGGACAAGGGAGGCTGGGATAGAGTGACCAAAGTGGGGTATTGGATAATTCTGTGAATATGCAGCAGCACAACATAATTCAGGAATAAATATGCCCAAGTAAACTGTAGGGGGGGGGGGGGAAGGGACATTTTAAGCTCCTTAGTGTGCGCCACACAATGGGTACCAGTAGGAGTGGAAGAGGACTGTAAGAGTTGGCAAAGAAAGACCCTCCCCCCCCCAGTTCCCTCCTATGAGACGGGCCCCTGCAGTCGCGTGAGTGTGACGCACTGCCTCACTTGACACCATTTCCAGCTCCCTGACAAAATGTGCCGTTCTATTTTTGCTCGTGAGGGGCCCCCCCGAGTTCAAAGCAAAAGGGGCCTGGTTTGAACCGCCACAGACGAAGAACAACGGCTTGCGACAAAGGAGTCTTGAAATATGTCTTCCTTAATGAAGATCTGAAGCTTTTTCTTTATCGAGACGTGACTGGGAGGACATCAGATTAATACTCCACTGTATTACAAAATCAACAGGGGATTAGGACTAGTCTTTTGTGGACTTCTCCTCTGCAAAGAGGGGGCTACAGGCACCACATCAACACATTGCCATTCTTTTGTCTCACATCACCCACTGCACATCCTTCTGAGACGGCATCTCATAATCAGAGAGAGGAGTTTATCTTTCATAGCGGAAATATGCATACCCACAATGAGAACCACTTAGTCGAAGGATAGAGAAACTGCAGTTATAACTTTACATATCTTCTAAAATGTCATATTTGTTAATTAAAGCAAGGCAAACACTTCACCAAGCTGAATGTCCAAGTCCACACGCACACACACACATTACCTGTCTTGTCGTCTCCAGAGGCAACTTCGGCCAGGTATCTAAAGTAGTCTCCCTTCATCTTGAGATAGAACACTTTGCTTTCGGCATTTGTGGAGTTCTCAATTAAATATTTGTTCAGCAGTTCCTGTGGAATAGAAATGGGGATTAATCAAGGGCAACATTAAAGTGCAAAAACGACATTCCTTTAACAGTACATTCCTTTAACAGTTTTCTTGTTCTGCTTTTCTCAATGTCCTTGTTATTGTACACCAGATAACTTTTTTTCAAAGCTTGCTCTGATTGGCTGAGACGACAACCCAAACATAACCCCAGAAACAAGGAACAGCAATTACTACAATCTTGCTGTAAGGGATGTTAAGTCACAAACCAAAAAAATAATTGGGCTAGTACGGACTGCACTGGACCTACAAATCAAAGACAATGATAACTTGCATTGAATTAAATAAGAAGAAGCAAAAAAAATAAAATAATAAAATCACTGGGTGGTGCAACGTAGATTCAGAACAAGCAGGGCTGCACCCACACATGAACACAGTTAAGTAGGCACCACGTAAGAGTACATCATAAGCTGCTCCTGTCAGCTGTGAGAGCAGCAGCCAGTGGGGTGGACAGTCACAGCAGTCACCTCTACATGATTAATGGAGCCTCCTCTCTTCCCTATCTAGACGGGAGCCAAGTGCATATGCTCACGCAGCAGTGGGTTAAGGAGGAACCATTTTTGCACTGCGTCAAGTCATTCCAAGTTGTCCACAATCAGGCCAGGCCTCCTGTGTGTTCCAGAATCCTGACCATCTTTTGCCCCAGATACTGTACCGCGACGCAGACTCCGACGGTCCTCCTGTCCCGGTCCCTAACCGCTCTGTGCCTCTCGTCTCAGCAGACACACTCAACCCTCCACATCTCTCAGAGCAGATACAGTACAGCAGCTTGTGTTGTGTAGTGTGAGTGCACTAACAGAGGCACTGCTTGAACTGCGTAACACACCTCTGCTTAAGCAGCACTCTCAGGGCCCCCTACATCATGTGTCTATATTTAAACACATGGCAGTTCCATCACTGCCCGGCATTCCTGCCCATACATACGTCGCCCTGCAGACAAGCAGCAAAAGCAGCCCGGTTGTTCACAATGCGTTCACACAGCGCTCCAGTTTCACTTAGACCCAGCGATAAGCTTGCATAGTGCTCTAGTCTATAAAGTACTCACATACAGTTCTATAGCAAGAGTTTAATGGTGACATTCTCCAGGGTTTTTTACTAGGACCTAATTGCAATCCTCTAATCGGTGCGCTGCAATTAATGGCTGTGTTCTTCTGTGTGAGGCGCACATGAGCAGCATTTTGCAAGCATTTAATCATTTTCTCCAACTATTCCATCCAAGACTGTGAATCTGGCTGGGTATTCAATTATCACGAACAATGTGGGACATCACCATGACAACCTAGACACTAGTTTTGACTTTGAAAAATGTGCCTTGCCAAGGTTAGTCTATATCCACAGGCGAGATAGATCAGCCTAGATATATCTTTGTGCAAGTGAGCCCGTTTCAGACTCTTACCTTTGACTGAAAGTGGGGCACACTGAAAAAACTGTGGGAGCGCTGAAAACAGCACTGTCCTCAGCCGGCTTCAACAACAATACATCTCAACAGAGCCATCTTATAAGACTACAGATGAACTTCAAGATCAATGTGGCCATTTAGGGGGGGGACTATTACAAGTCAAGTGTCAAGTCTACTATTCCCTTACAATACGTGTGGTCAACAGTAACACTGTGCTGGGTGGGTTATTATAAAGGCACAGAGGCTGCAGAAGGAGAGTTCTCTTCTCTTCCTGTCTAGCCTAGCAGCATCACGACGTCCTCAGTGGAAACCATGTGTCATCAGAGTCCTGCCTCCTCCTCCTCCACCGTGAGGTCGACCCTCAGCTCAATCCAGCGTGTGTAATGTGGAAGCCTGTCAACTGAGAGGACATTTGCTGCAGTTACAGTACATGCGCCGGTAGCCGCCATGCATGCAGGGACGAGTTGGGGCAAGAAGCCTGCCTGACACACCCTCATCTACCACCTCGCCCTCAGACAACACTCTGGCAGTCGGCTGAGTCAGCCACGTACACGCACACACACACACACACACACACACACACACACACACACACACACACACACACACACACACACACACACACACACACACACACACACACACACACACACACACACACACACACACACACACACACACACACACACACATAGTGTGGCAGCAGTGAGGTGTGGTCTGACGACGTGCCCATCTGTGTGAGACATTGTGCAGTTTATATAAACGTGACTCACTGGTGTACAGAGAGGGGGGAAGTGGACCAACCTACGGTTCACCCACTGTACACCACATCCTAAGTGACAACTTATCTCCCTATCAGTTAGGTTTGCTATTACTAGCTTGTACAGGAAAACTCCCTTTATACAGAATATCTATGATTGTGCATGTATATCTGTATTAGTCATGGTAAATCACAGCACAGACTCATTTAGAGCTGTCAGAATGGTATTAGGCAATGCTTTGCATGTCACACTGAATAGACGCTCACACTGGAAGACAACTGATCTGTCAGTCCGCCTGAAGAAAATTGAGCTGGCATGACAATTCATTTTCATAATCCTAATTCATAATCACCTTCTAATGTGTACGGACCCCCCCACCACCACCACCACCACCATCAAAGACCAGAACTCCTCCTGTAAACGCCAGCAGCTCAGGGAAATGATCTTACCCTCACAACTAAGCTTCCAGTTATCCCTTAATCAACTATCAAGGCGGGATAGAAATAATGGGCAGAGCCGTTCACCCAAGCCTTGGGTTTAAACAAGTGAAAACACATCCCATGAGGAGTAAAACAACAGGCGTTATACTGCACAAGAAGGTCCAGTCACATTTGACTGGAAAGCCATCTAGAAAAGCATGCATCACCTGCATGGATTACACTTAACATGAGGTTGCCCCTTTACCCATGTTAATTACATCATAAGTCAACTTGTTAGCAACTCTAAATACTCTAGTCACAACATTCTGTAAGAACTGTATTGAACAGACCGTGGTTTACTCCACTTAGGTAATAACTTTGTAACTCTGCATGTTAATATATTGTTACAAGAGCTGTGTTACTAGAACGCAATAGGGGCAAAGACACCGTCAACCATATAGGCTACTCCTTGCACGTATTCAGATTTAGCAAGATGGATATTCTGAGCTTCTAATAGATGGGTTAATGTGTGTGTGTGTGTGTGTGTGTGTTTTGGAGGGGGGGGGGTGTCATTGAGGCGTATTGAGCAAACTGGGCTATGGCAGTCCTATTACACAATTCTGAATGAACTCTTTCACTTGGCTGCTAGCCACATAACAACTCATGCGCCAGATGAGACTACAGACAGTAGGCTTATATGATTATCAAATGGGAGATGAGCACACACCCAGTTTTATGGGATCTCTCATCCACACAGCTGCCCCTGTCTGTCTGTCTGTCTGTCTGTACACCCACTGACAGACGCACCTTGCTGGCTGTGATGTCACCATGACCTTTGACAGTTCCGGCCATCACTATGGCTGGAGCCATTGTTCGCTCCAATTCTAGACTCCAAATAGGAAGGAAATGGGGATTACAATATGACACTTCCTGCTCTCTCTTGGGCTGGACAGGGGGTGGTACCATTTTTAGAAATGGAGGAACTCATAGGAAACATGGGAGATGCCATTTGACCCATATTGCATTAAAACAATATGTTTGTCTGTAAAGGCTGATCACTGTTTGTACATCAGCCTTTACAGACAGAAGAGATTGGCGATAAAAGCTGCATAACTATGCTATTGTCAAGCAAATGCAGTCTTTTATGGACTCTACTGAACATAGTGCACCAATTGTGATCAGAGAAAGAACGGCTCCATATGAAAGAGACTCTTTCTTTCAAATGAACCCAAACAGCAGAGAGGCAGGAGATTCCTGCAACACCAGAGTTGGGGGAAATTACTGACGTCTTGTGCATCCACTCAGATATGCCTCAGATACAAGGAGGAGTGCAGTCAAAAGTCCACTAACAAAACACTTCTCTTGAGAGGAATAATGACTGGGTGACTAGCTAACAAGCTGGGCTGCCACAAACACACACCCACACCTCTCAACCACCATACCCTACTCTTGTCAACATTTCTCCGATTAATTAAACGTACCAGTACGTCGTTGCAGATATCTCTCAGCTCAGCTTCCACCTTCTCCCGATATTCATTAACCATTTGGAGCTTCTTGTCGCTTCCCTCGGTCTTCTGTCCGATGCTTGAGATGACCCGCCATGCCGACCGCCTTGCACCGACCACGTTCTTATAAGCGACAGATAGCAGGTTCCTCTCTTCGTTTGACAACTCGCCTCCCTGCTCCGTTACCTCCTTCATGGATGCGGCCATATCATCGTAGCGCTCGGCTTGCTCCGCCAGCTTTGCCTTCTGAATAAGCTCCGTTTTATCCATTGTTTTGTTTTTTTATGTTGTATAATATATTTTGATCGGGTTAAAACAATATGAGTCCAGGAATGCACAAGGGAACGAGTGTAAGAGGGGAGTAAACGAGGGAGCGCAGGGGACGCTGAGTATTCCACCAAAAACCTGCAAGCAATGTAACAAGCAACGGTTAGATTACACGTATATGACTACAGCTGAAACGATTCGTATGCAACTATCTTGCACAATACATTTTCATATTTACATGATCCTGAAATACTGCGCCCTCCTGAATGAGCCCCCCTACTACGCGCAACCAATCAATGGTGATCAGTTTGATTAGTGTTTTCAGAATGATAATGAGGTGCCAAAACTGGAGTATAAGCCACTGTTAGAAAATGACACACGCAGTCGGATAAAACATCGGGTGGCGCCTGCAGAAATAATCATCATAGAAAGTCATCATGATAGCCACTAGTATGTGCGAAGATTGCCTGTGACTGTTGCCTGTCGTTGGCCTCATTCGAATAGAGATGGCACGGTGTCGGTACTAGCTGTCTAAGCTAGCTTTCTGACTATGATTGAACAGCAGGGTGTGTACAGCTCTGAGTCTGCGTGACAGATATCTGTCAAATTCTACGGGTAACTAGCGGTAGCTGTAGAAATATACTCCGATTTTGCTAGCGTACTCAATTACATGAACGAGCTGGCTAGCATGCTTGCTATATCGAGCACATAGCTAGCTAAGCAGTGAGGGTTTGAGAGCTGGTCACAAACTAATGAAACACTAGTGTGCTCCGGTATACATTCGGAATGAGGATAAGAGTAGCTGCATCGGCCAGCTAACATATCCCTTCTAGCTCTGACATAAGCTACATTAACACAAGTCGAGCAAGCTTTTAAGCTAGGCAACGTCACTAGCCCGCCACAGAGAAGCATCTTTCTCACCAGTGAGCAGCTTGACAGCTCAACTAGCTAGCTTGTCAAGCTAAAAGCTAACGTTAGGCGTTGTGGACCACTCCTTTCATTGAGAATGTGCGGCATCAAACTAGTATTACCGTGCTAAAAGCTTACTACCAATAGACAAACAATGAATAATGTAAATATCTAGAAATAGGTAAAACGGCTTTTTAAAATGTCCAACCTTGTAAGGTCCCGATTTGCTCCTCCGAATTGATCCGCTTTGAGATTGGTATGAGGCAGAGCGAAAAACAGCAGCCGTGAAATTCGACCAAACCTGCTAGATGGGGCGTTTGTATCTGAAAATGATTTCCCAATCAAAAATAGCCCTTTCCCCTTGTCAACAATTATTTCTCGAGATATTAACCAGTAGTTGTTTTGCGCGGGGCAAGGGGGCGGGCGTTAGGGGCAAGTTCGACTGGCCTGTAGGCTGCGGCTGGGGCCACGGGGTTTCCTCCAATTAGAGCAAGGGAGAAGACGTCACCATTGCCATGGTTATTCTGCGCTCCTGCCCCCTTTCAAACGTTATAGCAGCATCAGGGAGGCCCGAGGCGGGCGTGGCACGGAAGGTACTAATGTAAGTGACCGAGATATTCGTTTTTATACACCTTTAATTTCTCTCAACCTTTGATCTTATGGACAATGTCTATCAATAAACCTTGACCCGACTAGCTGCTGCTTAGAATAATCTTCCTAGACACTGCTAGGACAGGTTAAAAAGCTGGTGTTCTCATTTGCAACCCATGTGATTCATCATAAGCCTATAGCACTTTCCCTGTGCCACTCCCATGATGACACAATCAATTATTAGTCACCTCTGTGTCATCGTAGGTGTGATTGTATAATTAGGTCTATAATGAGGGGTATTGGGGTAATCTTGGGGGTCACACAGACAGCCCACCTGTGCCCTCCACTGGCCTCAGATCCACCAGCTGCTGATGTCCTCTGATAGCAGATGTCCACAGCTGGGAGTTATATTGATTAATATTTCATTTACAACTTGAGAACATGAGGGCGAAAATTTGGAAAAAGATCCTGTTGCACCCTCACCATTTAGCCATTGCCATTTACTTTTTTGGGGGTCTCTATTTAGTCCCTGTGGTTTTATCATCAGATAATTGTCAGGGTGCATTAGCTGAAGTGAAAGGCCTCTGCGAAGGGTCCCTGAATGCTCTCACACACAGTATCATGGGAACAGGGGAGGCTGGTGGAGGTAGAAATTGGAAGACAGGCTCATTGTGTTTGATACCATTCCTCGTTCCCTTCCATGCATTACAATGAGCCCGTCCTCCGATTCCCTCCCCTGCATGGGAACAGCTCTACAGTGCAGGTCAAACAGAGAACAGGTCTACCATGTCCACCCAATCAAAGACACTGTGATTTCTCTGACTTTGAGGAGCAGTTGATGAGACAGGTAGATAGATGATAAAAGGTCCTTAAGTGTTTCATTGATCAAATTTTCCTTCATGCCCTGCTCAGTCTTGACAATGTTGCTGTGATGGATTCTGCAGTCCCTGTGTGTTTATGGGTAGGGGACAATGGCCTGTGTGCATCAGAGTGATTCTTTGCTGTGGGCTCACATCAGATCAGTTACAGTTCTGGAATGTTCCCTAACAAGCTCTGTAATTCTAGAACCTTTTGGCTATGGATGAGCAGATAGGGGAGCCTCACACATACATAGTTTGGTATCCCATACTCTCCTTTAGACCTGTAGTATTTATTTCCCATCAGATTTATCTGTCATTTAATTGTTAGTTTGTTTCACTGTATGATGCAGATATTTGTCAGATTTGGGGTTATTTGAATCCATTATGATAGGATGGTGTTAAGAATTAATCATTCTGGCCCCTTTGGACAAAGAGTTCATCAACACTTTCACATTCCACTCATAGAGAGCTACCGGTACGGGATGGAGAGGGAGTGGAGAAGAGGGGTACAAAATCACAATCAGGAGTTTCATAGAGCATAGATTTAAAGGTCCAGCGTGTAGTTTTGTGTGATGCTGCCCCCACTGGCCACCCTGAAAATGTAAAAACGTGCATATGCTACATTTTTCTATAGCGCCAAACATGTGAATATCCTTGTAAACAAACCAAACATGAACATGGCACATAAAAGCAAGTGTCCTACCCAACACCAGATTTTAGAAAATGCTTTGGACTAATACAGCACTCTTCACTGAATGTTCTTCGTCATGTGATCTCATTCCGTGATGGCTACCGATTTATCATAGCCAGTTAGCACTATTTTAAAGCTAAAATGTACTTTAAGATATGGACAACACCCTCAGAGCTCAAAACACATATTTGCACGGCAATAAGTGTGCTTTACAAGAGGGACCAACCCCTTGAATTACACTTCCTGGATGCATCCCCCCCTAACTACCCTTAGCACTAGTATGACTGCCATCCTGCCTTACCTTTGGATCACACAGGCTCCTGAGTAACTGAACAGGCTTATGTAACACACACACCCACACACACACCCACACACCCACCCACACACACACACACACACACACACACACACACACACACACACACACACACACACACACTCACACAAGCCCTTGGGTGTTTTCGGTCTCCACTGAAACCTGTCTGCCTGGCAACAGTTCTGACTCTCGCTTCACCCGGCACACAGACAGGCATGATGGACACACAGCACACATTAGTCAAATAACCGAGCCACTTGATAGATCTAAAACTGGACTTACAGCTGAGTCATACAGTATATTTCCAAGGTAACCTTACATTTAGACTCCCAGCAGGCAGCATTCTCTCTAATTGGAGTCTTAGTCATGGTTTCGGTCTCAGATGTGTCGTCCACTGACAGAGACAGAGAGAGACACAGAGAGAGAGAGCACAAAGATGCTAGCAAAATTTAGCATCATTTCAATAGGTTAAGTCCATTGCCCATGGAGGAATTGCTCAAAACCCCAGTCAAAACATTTTCCTTGGATGCGAAGGACTCAAAGTGATCAATAATTAAATATCAGACGGTGGATCTTCAGAGTACAAGATTATGTTTTTATTGACAAGACAAGCGCAGACAAAACAGGCACAAAAGCAGCAGAAAAGACAGGTGCCTTAGAGAAGGTTCTGGATCAGCTATTTCTCCAAGTATAATTCTCCTGTGCATTCACAGTTATATCTCTCCACGTGAATAAGAACGGCTGCAGTGTTGTTTAGCTTAGGTCACTTTATGGCATGGTCTAATTGGCCGTTACTCTCCTCTATAGTTGCTTGGATGACTTCCAACCCCTCCGACAGGTCCGTGTTGTCCTATGTGGCCAACTCTGCAGTCCCACCACAAAGGTCTTGGTCTTCCACACCCTCTGCCAGGTTACCATCCCTGAGTCTGAAATCATACAACACCTCCACAAATAACATGGGTGAGGCCACAGCACACACTTGTAACCAGCACCTCTTCAATTCTCCCCTTTCCCCATCTCTCCCTTTCCTGGCATGTTACTGAACGCAGACCTTCACAGTGTCAACTCAGAATTGGAATTACAGTTAAAGTTGATTATCCAATACAATCCCTCCCCTATTTCAATCAATATACACGAAACACACACAAAGCACAAACAACACACATAAACACCTCTTATCCTTCCAATCCACTCGTCTCGTTATTACTCACTTCAATTGACCTCCTCTGGGTTACCGGATACACAAGCTCCATCTATCTGAACGCTTAATCCTTTGATCCAACCTGACCAATCACTATTGGTATCCTCCATCTCCACCCACACAGCCAACACTGGTAGGTCTGAGGGCCGACAGGTCCACAGTCTCTTTGGTATCCTCCATCATCCAGATCTGCCCAGCCAGTCCCGTTACGCCTGTGGGCCAACAGATCCAACCACTGTTGCACTGGCACGTGGTCAATCAAAGGAAAAACCTACTCACTTTGCCTCGGAAGAGCTCTGTGTATCCCACTGCTGACACCAACTGAAGGACTCGAAGTGATCAGAGGGTGAATCTTCAGTTTTTATTGACAAGACAGGCGCAGACTAAACAGGTGCCAGAGAGAAGGTTCTGGATCAGTTATACGTGGTTCTATGTCAACTTTAGCATTGCACTGGTATTTTCTTATGGGAGGAATCAAAATCAGCCTATCATATTAGAACACTGTAAAAGGGTTTGGGTTTCAAAGCAACAGTGAGCTGTTTACAACAATTTCTTGCAGGGTATGAAGTCACGTGCAGATGCGAGACCTTGACCAAATAATGAGCTATTTCTTCTCCCCGTCTTATCTTCCCCTGCGGACCACAGACTCTTCAGGTCCCACGAGATAACATGAAGGAGTAAAACTCTTCTCTAATCCATGCTGGACTCATGCATATGACTTCACACTCATAGACAAAGAGACTGTGTTCTGTTATCAAAAGTGAACTACATTGTTAAAGCAAAATATGTCAAACAGGGCAATAGTATTCAAACACACCAAAGTCAGAATCACTACAACCCTGCTTCTATACCTAGGCCTTTATTTACTTTCAATGGCTGCGGGGCACCATTCTTAAGTTGACCTATGACCTCTTCTGCCCGGTCCTTCATATGTTATAAAAGTGTTAACAGCATATATCAACAACAGGCTTGTTAGAATGATAGTGAAATGAATGGCTGTTGTGCCCAGACTGCATAATAGTCTTTAATATAAATTATAAATAGTATATATAATAAGTATATATAATACTATTTTGCCCTTTTCTTCTTCATGGTTAACAGCAGCCTATTCCTCCTATTTACTGTTCATAATGACAGTCTCTCACTGGCTGGAGGCTGACTGGGTTCTCTCACCTCTTGACTCT
Organism: Argentina silus; assembly: GCF_951799395.1. Classification (NCBI taxonomy): domain Eukaryota; kingdom Metazoa; phylum Chordata; class Actinopteri; order Argentiniformes; family Argentinidae; genus Argentina; species Argentina silus. The sequence goes on from NC_139667.1 coordinate 15,078,021, forward strand.
GTGTGATGTGATGCCTGCTGTCCGTTGGGAGTGTCTGTCAAATTAAATGGCGAAAAAGCATTTCAGGATTGTTATTGTAAAGTGAGAATCTTTAGGAAAACAGTTGTAAAACCGTTGTTTTCCTAAAGATTCTATACAGAAGTGGTTTTACTTTTACTGCGGCATAGTATAGTGTTATTATGAGATAATGTTTTAATGACCTTTGTTGAAAGAGAGACAAGATTTCAAGAGGAATGAGGACAAGGTGTGGTCCTCTAATCTCATGTGCGTGGCACTTAAAATTACAGTTTGGAATAAGTGAGTAATAGCATGGTAATTACCAGTAATTACTTATAGTTACCAGTAACATTGAATAGAGGTTTGTGACCTTACCATCCAAAGGGTTAGGGTTAAAACGCTTGACCTCTACAGCTAATGTTAGAGTTAGCTACTTTCAATTTAGGCTATTGTTCGCTCAACAAACTTAAAACATATTTCACTAATACAAATGTAACACAGCTACTACTTAACATAGCAATACCCTGTAACTATTAACTTTGAAAAATGACCCTTAGTGACCATCAAACAAAAATGAAAAAGTAAAAAGAAAAAGAAACAATTGCACATGAGCCCCCGACAGGAAGCAACATCCTAGTGAAGGGCAGAGTATCTTTACATTAACTGCATGGACATCATGTATAAAAATGTAATGTATCAGACCCGTTGGGTTGCTTATTACTGTGTTACATTCAGAGGATGCATGCATACCGATACTACTATAGGTAGCCTACATATTACCACTGACTGAGTAACCATGGTCTTAGTTGTAAGGTTAAGACAGGGCACAAGGACAGAACAAAATGGAAACAGGACATTTTCCAGCTCTGAAACCACCTTATTTCATAGTAATTGCCTTCTCTTTTCAGGCGTCTTTCATGCAAATGGGTTTAATTACATGTAAACTATAGAAACATCATAGTGCCCTAAGCAGGGAGGCAAGAGGCATTTACTTAGAGGTAGTCAGCGAACAAGGCCTCCCTCATGACCGGCCATTGTAAATTCTGTGTCGTGGCTGACGGTGAATCAGTGGATGTGTGGTGTTGGCCATAGGCCCAATGTGTGTAGGCCTACTATAAATAGGCCAAATGTAGGTTGGCTTGGGTCACTGTATTCCAGGAATGCACAAACAACTTGAATATTGATTTTGTTGAGTGTAACAGTATTAGAGCATTGATGGCATTATGGTATACAGGTTTTCTTTTTCTGGGTGTATCTACTTCCCTCCAAGCTGAATGCCATGTGAAGGTGTGGCAGGATGAGTGAACAGATCAGAGAGAAAGGCATCGATATACAAGAATACAAGTTGATTCGTGTAGTCATGAATCAGCAAGACACCAAGCCAGCATTCAAAGCACACAAAGTGAGAGTTTTATGTTAGGTTGGTGTTACTATAGGGAGTAGTCGTAACACCAACACAACATAAAGCACTCACTTTGTTGCTCTAAACCTGAAAAGAACTGAATGTATGAAGGTTCGTTACAGCTTGGTAATGTTTTCAATTGCAACCATACAATACAAATCTGTATTTGTAGCCTACTGTAATCTAACAGGTCACACTTTATCTGGAGTGGACACATTGACATTAACAGCTGATAGGCAACATTTTCGGTGGGTACATAAAGGGGGGGGGGGGGGGGGGCGGAGACATCTTCTGTCACTGTCAGAATTGGGACAAATAGCCAAAATGCGAGGTTTTACGCTCCATCTCACATAACATTGCACTCTCTCACTATATGAGATAACTTTGTGTGGCGGTGTGCGTTGACAGGCTCCTATGGTAGGGCAGGTTTGGATGAGTTGGGATTTACATACTGACAAATATATGCAACGCTCTCATAATCAGAGCTGTTTATCGGGTCCGGGGGCGGGTGCACTCGGGTAAATCAGCTGTAGGCCTGGTGTCATTTCCCTGAGACCTGATCATTTCATTCTTTTCACTCCCACTACCACTACAGATATACTTCCAACGTCCCTGGGCAGACTGCACTTTCAGATTCAATAACGCCTGGACAACATGATTCTCCTCAAGTCCTCCACAGATCTCTGTACTTTGAAAGATTTCCTCCACAGAGAACTTCCTCAGTCAATATCAGTAAGATTAGACTCAGTATTATATTTGTAATGGTAAATTATATTATGACATTGGTAAGGGACTGCAAAATGGTATCATCTACTGGTAACATTATCCATCATTTTCTTTCTCCTCTTTCAAACAGGTTTATGGGGGTTTAGTCCACGTCATGAATGGTAACATCTCCTGCCTTGAAATGTGTGTGGATGCATGGCCTGAAGTCACCACTGTTGTGTGTTGCAGAGAAAAACAGGTGTGAGGAATACACTTGATTTTTACATTGACAAAATTGCAAGGTCACATCTAATAGTGTCATTTGTGGTGTTTCCTTTGAACCACAAATGTATAAAAATCGATAGATGTGCATACAGGATACAAGATAATTTATTGGCCACACAACCCAGGTTGAGTTCCAGTATACTGTACATATTATAGTAGATATTTTGTTATTAATCAAATTACTCAGAATATTGTGTTTTTGTGTTTGGGTATCTCTCATAAAGAGTTAATTCCACTATTTTAAATGTTTAGGCTTTGTCAAGTCCATCCAACACCATGCCAAATGTTGCACCCTCTTTACAAAGAGAATAGATTGTCTTGAGGCTATGCTGCACGATCAAGCCATAATTGAGTGAACTCATGGCCTTAGCATTAATGCTATTGCATTTGACTGTATTTCCATTAGAATACATTATGTACTGCTTTCAAACAGCACTCATCTTTCCTTGTATCCAACAGAGTATTGAAACAGGACACTGTCTGCAACTCGTTTCAGTTTTGTTACAGTTATCAGCTTTGGGTTTTTAAACGCAGTTATAGAGATTATATGTTAAACAAAACTCTGAAAACTATGATTAAAATACTGTTGTATCAACATTCTGCATTGATGTTTTTAAACTGCTGATTAGTAGACCCAACTTTCTACAGCCCCCAATGGGAAATAGACAATTATATGCTACCTGTATAACTCTGTTTTGGTTATGTCTATTCAGGGATTGAGATATTCAAATAAACATGGAAAGTACAAAACATGTTTTATGATTTTCTTACATTATGATTATCATGGACAGGACACTGGACACTACCTAAACAATGTCCAAATCCTTATTTCACTTGACGTTCTCAGACAGAGGAGACTATCTTGTCCACAGCAGTGCAGCAGGTTATAAATAGAGACACTAAATAGGTTGGAAAATCCCAAGGCTTCAGCTCTAGTTTTGAGCTCTCCTTTTGGATATTAGCCAACAGCACAGCAGCTCTTATGGAATTCTTCAGGATAAGGTGAGCATTCCTTCTGGTCATGATTGCTGTGTATATGAACTCAGTTATGCTTGTTATGGAGAAATATGGATGGGTTAACACTGATCAGCCTTTGGACAGGCCCATATAAAAATAGACTAGCATGGACCCAAGGGTTAACCAACTCGGCTTCCCATAAAGGGAACGTGGACAGTGAAGGACTCGGTGATGAATAATGAAGGATCAGATGGTGGATCTTCAGAGTACAAGATGATGTTTTTTATTGAAAAGACGGGTGTAGACAAAAGGCACACAAGCAGCAGACAAGACAGGTGCCTGGGAGAAAGTTCTAGATCATCCATTTCTCAAAGTATAATTCTCCTGTGCATTCACAGTTATACCTGGTTCTATGTTGCACTGGTCTTTTCTCATGGGAGGAATCAAAATCAGCTTATCATATTAGAACACTGTAAAAGGGTTAGGGTCAAATCAACAGTGAGCTGTTTACAACAATTTCTTGCAGCCTATTAAGTCATGTGCAGATGTGAGACCTTGAATAACGAGCTACTTCTTCTCCCCGTCTTATCCCAACATAACATAAGGAGTAAAACTCTTCTCTAATTCATGCTGAACCCCCGCATATGACTTCACACTCACAGACAAAGAGGCTGTGTTCTGTTACCAAAAGTTAACTACATTATTGAAACAAAATATATCAAACAGAGCAATAGTATTCAAATAAACCAGTCAGAATCACCGCTTCTATATTCTAGGTCTTTATTTACTTTCAATGGCTTCCTGAGCACCAAACTCTTAAGTTAACCTATGACCTCTTCTTCCCAATCCTTCAACAGTCATACTACTTGGTTATACACACTGTTATACAGTCCAGCAAGAGACAGAGAAGCATTGATGTAGTAGATTGGCCAGCTCACATGCTATCACAGTCATCCATGGGAGTGGATGTTTTTAATAATGCATGCAATTAGAGTTCTTCTTGCACAGGGAACACTTCCACCATTATGAACACCCATCAATATGATGCTCTACTCTCTCTGTCCCTGTAGACTCATTGCAGTATCATTGCAAATGGAGGTGGGTTGTCTTCACTGACTAACCTGTATGCTGCTACTGCTGCTGATGGCTACAGCATGAATTATACATGAGAGAAGAAGCAACTGCATGTGTCTCATGTGGCTGCTGTGTAGTTGATGGGCTATCACTACTGCACCTATCACAAGTACAGTAGTAGCACAAGTAGGGTATCAGAATCAGAATCCGATTAGAATAATATTGAATATTTATGAGCTCAAACCGACCAGTTGTAGTCCCTGTATCCCTCTTCGTCCAATGCATTGCACAGTACCGCCCAACTACTACTGTAGCAGATAGAGCTAGCAGAGGAGGCTTCTAAGAGCCCTTATACTGTAGACAGCCCAATCAAAGTCTGAAAAGCTATAGAGCTGAAAAGATCAGCCGGCCTATCCACTCTCCCCTTCTCCTCCTCATCTCAGAGGATAGGCTCTGTGTGCATGTAGAGGATGGACCTAAGAGAGCATCCAGTGACAAGTGGAGAGGAGAGGGCGAGATGTTATTTGATTGAGAGAGCAAGAGGTGGTCTACACATCGAGGAGGCGTGCGTAGGGGGGCTAAGGGAAGGCATGGCAATTAGCCCTCTGTGCTCCAGTTCATAGCATTCCTACGCTGTAATTACACACAATTAAAACGCCCTGAGCCTCTGCTCTCTGTGTGGTACCTACTCAGCCTGGCGAACAGGACTGTATTATTATTATTCCTATTACATGATTCCCTTTGCTCCATAGGCCAGGGTTCTCATTAGTAGAATAACAAAACTGAAAGAAAAAAAAAAAGAGAGAGAGACAGACTGAATGGTGAAGCAGGGTTTCTGATTCTCTTCTTGTTATATTAGATGTGCCCCCACTCCTCTTTCACTCCCCAGTGCTTCTAGTCTACCTATTCACACCAACATGATAGTTAGATGTTACTTTTGAAAGATTTTGAAATGATTTTGCATAAAGTAGGAGACTTCAGAGAGCTCAATGTGTGTGTGTGTGTATGTACACTCACTGAACACTTTATTAGGAACACTATACTAATACCGGGTAGGGCCTCCCTTTGCTCTCAAAACAGCCTCAATTCTTCGTGGCATTGATTCCACAAGATGTTGGAAACATTCCTTTGAGATTCTGGTTCATGATGACATGATTGCATCACGCAATTCCTGTACATTTTTCAGGTGCACTTTCAAGCTGTGAATCTCCCGTTCTACCACATCCCAATAGTGTTCTATTGGATTCAGATCCGGTGACTGGGAAAGCCACTGAAGAACACTGAACTCATTGTCATGCTCATTAAACCAGTTTGAGATGACTTTTGCTTTGTGACATGGTGCATTATCATGCTGGAAGTAGCCATTAGAAGATGGGTAAATTGTGGCCATGAAGGGATGCACATGGTCAGCAACAATACTCAAATAGGCTGTGGCATTCAAGCGATGATTGATTGATTGGTATTAACGGGCCCAAAGTGTGCCAAGAAAACATTCCCCACACCATTACACCACCTCCACCATGAGAAGGTGTACAGGTGTTCCTAATAAAGTATTCAGTGAGTGTATATATGTATGTATGTATGTACTGTATGGAGGGGTGGATGTTTGTGTGTATGTGTGTATGTGAAGTACGCTATGTGCATACTGTATGAACTGTGGTTGCGTGTGTTGCTGTAGGCTATGTGTGTCAGTCTATGTTGGTGTTTTCAGATTTGTATGCATCGAGCATAGCCATTTAAGCAGCGCTGTCTAGCTCTCTCTGATATTCTTTGACTGCCTGTATGAATAATGCAGTCAGTGTGCTTACTAAGTGCACAATGCAGTAGAGATTCTCCTTACACTAGACCACAGCTCTCTCAAGCCTCTCACTGTTGTTACAGTACAGCAACTGGGCTTGACTGGTAGTATAGCCATGTGTCTACAGTACATGTGCATGTACATGTGCCTTTGTTATTGTGTGTGTGTGTGTGTGTGTGTGTGTGTGTGTGTGTGTGTGTGTGTGTGTGTGTGTGTGTGTGTGTGTGTGTTCACGCATGTATGTGCAGCGTGCATGTTTGTGTGTGTGTGTGTGTGTGTGTGTGTGTGTGTTCACGCATGTATGTGCAGCGTGTGTGTGTGTGTGTGTGTGTGTGTGACCTTCACCAAGGTGAGCTCTCCTCTCCAATCCTCTCCTCTCTTCTCCCTCTCCTCTCCCTCTACCTCTACCTCTACCAGTAATATTAGCACAGTGCAGACTGCTTTCAAAGCTGATCTATAAAAACTAACATGCAGGTGATTTGACTGAGTGTGTTTTAGAATAGACATGAATAGAAATGTTTCTTTGGACCCACTGTGGCTCATTCATTGGGACACATATACAGTGTATCTAGATACTGCTAGCTAACTACTGACCAGCCAATGGATTCCTATGAGAGATGCGAGATGGTACAATGAATCCAGGAAGTGCAGTTAATGGCCACATTCATAGTGACATCTGATTGGTGGCACTAACCTTATCACCAATGCAGGCACAGTCCGTTAAAGTAGAGGCGTCTTTCAGTGTTTTTCTGACCTGCAAGGGGTTCACAAACTCACAAATGCACACGCCTTGGACGTATGTTTATTCTTGTGAACTACAAGCATAAGGAGGAAGGAGATCTCTACCAGAAGGAGAAGGAGAATCTCTACCAGAAGGAGAAGGAGAATCTCTACCAGAAGGAGAATCTCTACCAGAAGGAGAAGGAGAATCTCTACCAGAAGGAGAAGGAGAATCTCTACCAGAAGGAGATCTCTACCAGAAGGAGAAGGAGAATCTCCACCAGAAGGAGAAGGAGAATCTCCACCAGAAGGAGAATCTCTACCAGAAGGAGAAGGAGAATCTCTACCAGAAGGAGATCTCTACCAGAAGGAGAAGGAGATCTCTACCAGAAGGAGAAGGAGAATCTCTACCAGAAGGAGAAGGAGAATCTCTACCAGAAGGAGATCTCTACCAGAAGGAGATCTCTACCAGAAGGAGAAGGAGAATCTCTACAAGAAGGAGAAGGAGATCTCTACCAGAAGGAGATCTCTACCAGAGCTACACGAAACCATTTCCCAAGTGTGGGAGAGTAAAGCTTTTTCGGAATCTGAATATGAAACATTCAAGCAGACCTATGTGGTCCTCTCTTATTCTGCCTGCATCAGTGGTCCCCTTCCTCCACACTCTCTCTCTCTCTCTCTCTCTCTCTCTCTCTCTCTCTCTTTGGTTGGCTGACTCAGCTTTTCTCCTTCCTCCCCCCCTTTCCTGCTAGACCTCCCCATCAAATACAGACATGTTACTACTGACGCACACATGCACATACTAGCATCCAGTCACCCACACTCACACGCTAGTCATGCTGCTCAAGGTAAAGCCATAACCATTCTTTTCATTTGCCTCCTTACATGGTGCGGACGTACACTCCTTTTCACTGATACATAATGTGCTCCAATGGACACACATTCATATCATTCTGTCTAATCACGCATGCACACTTCAACACACAAACACATTCACATTCACATTCACATACAGTATAGACACACACACACACACACACACACACACACACACACACACACACACACACACACACACACACACACACACACACACACATATACACATACACTCCAGGGCCAAGAAGCCTCATTCCACATCATTGGAAAATGAAATAGCAGTCCCAACACAGCCCTGAGCTGTTTGTGGTAGCACACTCCAGCGGAATTGAGTCTCCCTCACTGTCAATCTATAAACAGTGCTAGCAAGACATGGCAGAGAGAGAGAGGAAGAGAGAGAGAGAGAGTGTGTGTGAGAGAGAGAGTGTGTGTGTGAGAGAGAGAGAGAGAGACAGAGAGAGAGAGGGAGAGTGTGTGTGAGAGAGAGAGAGACACAGAGAGAGAGAGTGTGTGTGTGTGTGAGAGAGAGAGAGAGAGTGTGTGTGTGAGAGAGAGAGAGAGAGTGTGTGTGAGAGAGAGATAGAGAGAGAGAGTGTGTGTGAGAGAGAGGGAGACAGAGAGACAGAGAGAGAGAGAGAGAGAGAGACAGAGAAGAGGAAGAGAGGAAGAGAGGAAGAGGAACATAAAGAGGAGGTTGATGAATATCACAGAGAAAGAGAGAGAGGGAAAGAGGGGGGGGGTCAGAAAGTGAGATAGAGGGGGAGATAATCAGAATAAAAAAAGAAAAGTAGGAACATTTCTCTCACAACAAAAAATCTTCTGTATGTGTCTGTGTGTTTGTACTGTACTCGTGGTTTGTGTCTGCTGCTGGTGGCAAAACCGATCTCTTCCACTGTGGATCAATAGATCATTTTCATCCATTCAGGCCATCCATGTCTGATCAGCCTAGCTGGGTTGTGCGTGACTAGAGAGAACATACTCTACGAGCAGAGTTGGCTGACGGAGACCTGGAGCCAACACAGTCTCACCTCTCCTCTCCTCTCCTCTCCTCTCCTCTCCTCTCCTCTCCTCACCTCTCCTCACCTCTCCTCTCCTCTCCTCTCCTCTCCTCTCCTCTCCTCTCCTCACCTCACCTCTCCTCTCCTCTCCTCTCCTGCCCCCCCCACCCCCTTCCCCCCACCACATTGATCAAGTCAGTGTGACGTCATCACACTACATAGATGTCCATAGGGGTTAGAAGTTACAAGTCAGCTAAATCTGACCCGCTAACACACGTGGACGATGCTTGCATGTCTGTGTGGCTGGCCACCCCATACATCAGCCCAAGCATCATAGGTTGCTCCCAGTTCAGGGAAAGTGACATTAAACTCTGAACAGAAATAGATTTATGGAAGTGTGACTGATATATATATATTTGAGTTCTCCATTCCTTTTCACACACAGAAAGCTATATTATAAATATTAATATCCATCTGCAGCATTTCAGCATTGCTAGAGATTGGGGTTGTCTCTGCAGGTGTAGGAAATCACAGTGACAGGTAATGAAAAGGAGTAACGAAGGAAGAGATGACTGTACAGCAGAGGAGGCTGCTGGAGGTAGAAATCGGATTACATGGGACATTGTCCTATATGGATAAATACATGTACAGTAAATACACAAGATCGCTATTCCAGAGGAGGCTGGTGGAGGTAGAAATCGGAAGACGGGCTCATTGTAATGCATGGAATGGAATGAGGAATGGTATCAAACGTGTGTTTGTGTTGTATGCCATTCTATATTCCATTCCATGCATTACAATGAGCCCATCCTCTGATTTTCTACCTCCACCAGTCTCCATATGTGTTTGATACCATTCTTCATTCCGTTCCATGCATTACAATGAGCCCATCCTCCGATTTCTACCTCCACTAGCCTCCCCTGCTGTACAGTTTATATGAGGAGTAGGTCTGAGAAGAACACACTGGAAAAACCCCAGCCAGAGCATCAAGCCTGTAATGAGTGTGTGTTCTGGTACCACGGTGCAGTGTGGGGGAGGGAAGCTTTGTTACGCAACAAGTAGGTGTCAGTCCTCCCACCCAGGGCGGGAGATTCGCCTGCATGCATTACTGCTATGTGTAGGTTGGAGTGGCTCTCTCTCTCTCTCTCTCTCTCTCTCTCTCTCTCTCTCTCTCTCTCTCTGTCTTTGTCTCTGTCTCTGTCTCTGTCTCTGTCTCTGTCTCTGTCTCTCTCTCTCTCTCTCTCTCTCTCTCTCTCTCTCTCTCTCTCTCTCTCTCTGTCTCTCTCTCTCCCTCTCTCTCTCTCTCTCTCTCTCTCTGTCTCTGTCTCTGTCTCTGTCTCTCTCTCTCTCTCTCTCTCTCTGTCTTTGTCTTTGTCTCTCTCTCTCTCTCTTTCTTTCCCCTTTCTCCCTCTTTCACCTCGCATACACTCTCCTGAAATGTAATATCCTTGCAGTGTGTTTAGCAATGGCAGCGCACAACTATCCAACCTCTGCTGTGTGCTGCACACACCCAAATACCCATGAGTGCATCTGTCAAGAGATCAAACAGAGAGTCAGATAAATTCCTGCTTCAACATGCTGCCGTGAATGAGAAACACAGAACATTTGCAGCAGGAATGTAGCCCAAAAGGCAGGGTGTACGGGCGCACACTACTGGAAGACTTTAAATTTTTCTCAGATTTGGGTTTGAATGTGAGAGTATTTGTCAGATTTGTCTTGAGGGAAATAGCAAAACATCACCTTTTCCCATCACTGAACTAAAGTCAAGGAGTACATATGTCACAGTTATATCATCGATACTGTATGTCAGTCAGATGTCACAGCCATGAACAAACACCTATGAGTTGTTGGCCAAAGGCACAGATTCCCGTGACTGAGGTGTCTTAGAATGATGAAGGATCACCCAGGGAACATCTCTGGCATGTCACGGCGTGGGAAGGATGGCGTCTAGTTCCCCATTAGCTGGATGACTGGGCCACGCCCACCTGTTGAGTCACCATAGCAATGAAATTTGAGAAAGGCCAAAATAAATCTGTGGAGAACATCTTTTTGGATTTCCTTCATGGAACTGTTGGTGTATGCTACTACAACGACCATGCGTCACGTTTTTGTTGTTGTAATCTTAAATAAATAAATTCCATAGTTATATTTTTCCATCATTTCCAGAAGCTTTTTACAAATCTCTGCCTGCCTTTGCAGTCTTTGCTCTGCCTAGCCCAAGTCATGTTGGGGCCACGCCCTGCCATTGAGAGCACATTACGGAGCAGGAGCGTGACTGAGTAGAATGCCACTGAACTTACCACAGGTAAACCACAGGGTGGGGCCAGGCATCTAACATGTGCTTAAAAATCACTGTAGTAACTTTCCATCTCAGCCTACTCTATTTCACTGGAAGCTTCCTCAAAGACAGAGAGAGGCTAGCTGGCTAGCCTGTTAGCTAGATCCATGTCAGTTGTAGCCACTCCCTTGTTGATTGGTCTGTCAATCAAAAGCCTATAGCCCCCCTTGCAGCATATTTCAGTGGGCAGGTGCAGCGCAAGTAGGGGTGAAAGGGGGAAACTCCCCCTGTCCCTTTTCCCTGACACTCACAAAGTGCTCTCCTGGATGGTGTTCTCTTTGTATAAAAAATGGTTGTCAGTGCTAGATAGCCCCTGCCCAGTCCATAAATCTGCATGGCCAGATTATTCAGGACTGGATCATGACCCTCATTAGTCAGGATTGGGACTCGATCTGTTTCACCACAGATCTATAGGGCTGCTGATAGGTTTAATGTTCTCCAGGGACTCCCTTTGAGAGCAAGGTCTCTTTTACAAGGGAGCCCTGCATACATACAGTTTACAACCATACATCATACAAAAACATAATCAAGAACATTTTTCAACAAGGTCCTCAATCAAATATTGAAATTGCCCGAGCGGCACCAGAACAACCAACTGAAATGTTTTTTGTAGATTGTTCCAGCAGTGAGGTGCACCATAACTAAAAGTGGATTCATGCAATTCGATGGAGACCCGAGGAACCTCAAGAGTTAACCAACTCTGAGTTAGGTAATTGATGTTCTTGAATTTCAATAATGAGGATAGGTAAGCCGGAAGTATATGCATCAGGGCTTTATACACAAAAAGGGAGTAATGAAGAGATCTACGGGACTTTAACGAGGTCCAGCCAATCTTTTGATAAAGTATGCAATGATGAGTATTAAAACTATCACCTGTGATAAAGCGATATTACACTAATACGGCTTATAGTAATGCATGGAATGGAATAAGGAATGGTATCAAACACATGTGAGCCCGTCCTCCGATTTCTGCCTCCACCAGCCTCCCCTGGTTGCAAGTCATTCTCTTGCCTGCATTCAAGCAGCAAAGTTAACGCGACTAACTACTGGCACATCCGCCCAGCGCTACAGTAGCTTTCAATAACACAACATGGCTCAGTGCTGTCACTGCCTGCTCAGTAATTAGCATGGGACAGATGAAATGGTTTGGGGGTTGGTGCTAATTACTGGATGGATGAGTCATTAACTGAGCATCGCAGGCGAAGAGCAGAGAGGTCATCGGGAGACAGCAAAGCAGATGCACAACAAAACAGGACAGTGTGTTGATATCTACTGTTGTTGTTGTTGTTGTTGTTGGTGTTGGTGGTGGTGGTGGTGGTGGTGGTGGTGGTGGTGGTGGTGGTGGTTGTTGTTTAGTAGGGAAGTGCTAGAATGTGGTTGCTACTGTTGTTGTCTTTATATAGCATGTATGTGGTGGTGGCATCACAAAAAGAGAATGGGAGAGAGAGCAAAGGAATGAGAGAGAGAGAGAGAGAATCAGATGAATGTCGATGGTTCCGGACAAAATGAGTCTGTTTATGTGGGGTCAAACAAGTAATAGTTGACATAATGTTTTGCGGCTTTTCAAGCGAGCGTGTTTTCTTTTTGCTTCACAGCAAGAACTGTGTGTTAAGTGACTTAGATTCCAGCTGTCACATGCGCGCACACACACACACACACACACACACACACACACACACACACACACACACACACACACACACACACACACACACACACACACATCCCTCAGTGTATTCACAATGCCCCTTGTGGAACCGACCGAGCAATCATGAGGTTCCAGCCCCCTCCCCCACCCCTGACTAACTGACAGTCAGCACTGTCTTTTCTGGGTTGCGCTGTGTGCCTGGGCCCGGGGGCACAGATCAGCACAGAGATAAACTTAGCAGCAGTACCCGGACTACTGGCCTGAGCAACGGCGCAGCTCTAGCTACCGCACTCTATGGTCTGTTGCACCCATTAGGTTACATGGTCACCATCCTGTTACTCCAACACGTCCTGCCCTCGTCTCCTTTCCTGAACTGACCACCGAGTGGTGGAAGGGCTGGGCAGGTCTCTGTCATCTCACCTTTCAACTGTGTTTAGTTCTGTGGTGAGGAGGGAAAGGACTGGGTAGGTCTCTGTCATCTCACCTATCAACTGTGTTTAGTTCTGTGGTGAGGAGGGAAAGGACTGGGTAGGTCTCTGTCATCTCACCTATCAACTGTGTTTAGCTCTGTGGTGAGGAGGGAAAGGAGACAAGGAGAGGACGCTTTGAAGACTATATCAAGCTATACCATTGGATACTGTCTTGTCCCCCTCAATCAGGAGAACATCCTCATTATCCTCATTATCCCCCACCCCCATTATGATGGGAACAGTATTATTCACCGCCTCCGGACTCCCACTCACCACTCATCTGATAATCAACACGTAACTGTATCTGTGCTGAATCTACCCACCTACTGACCTTTGTATGACATAGCCCACAGCGGGGAAGCCAGCATCGTTACATAAGGGGACCTATTTGAATGCAACACACAGCGCATACTTCATATGAAGTGTTTGTCATGTATGCTATTGTCCTTCTGACATGCTCCCTCTCTTAATGCGAAGTATACATGTAGGGGGTCCACACCTCTCTACTGTAAACCATCTAAATAGTTAGGGTTGAGGGTTGAGATACAACAGTGCAGTAACCTGAGCAGTGAAGTGCTACAGCTACAAGCCCAGACATTTCCATGGGCAAATATGGAGC
>NC_139667.1:15096910-15119410 GCF_951799395.1 Argentina silus
ATTCTCCTCCACTACATATAATTCAATACAAAAATTATCACAGAACTTCCATCCTTTGGATTTGGTGTGCTGCACAGTGTCACAAAAACACCAAATAGAGTATGAACCACTGGTGCTTGCTGAATCCTCTCTGGATGAGCGTGTGATAGGCTGACAGTTGGACTAACCTCTACCCTTGTGATGTTTTTTCAACGTGATACACCCAGGTACCGGTCTGTTATTCAGGGCTGAGCCACTGCTGGTTAGAAAGGTGCAGCTCTGTTAACAATAGACTCTAGTCCAGTCTTTACCAATGAGTTGTTTTAGTAATGAGGAGACACTCCTTAGACCCAGTGTCTCTACTGTATCTAGATTTGATACAGATTTGCAGTTTCATAACATAAAGCTAGCACTAATACTGAGAACATTAGATTACTTTATTCCAATAGGATTAGGATTGTGTTGACGAGTGGAGAATGAGCCTAAACTACCCAGATAGTGAAGACTGAAGGTGAGCATTCATGTTGAACAGAACACTGGCAGCATCCAACACACTATTAGCTCAACATTCCCCCCTGAGGGTGACAAGTTTGGCGCCGGTTCAAGTGAAACTCTTCTGTTTTTCTCAAGCTGATTTCTGTTGGCCTGAAGTGCATTAGTTATCCCTACAGGGCCTTTGTCAGGTTCAGGTTCACATTAGTCAGAAAGGTGCTGGTGGCTTTAGGTGTAATCCCTTGTACAGGTGACTTCCACCCCAGGATTTCTGATGACAGAGCAGTCAAAAACAAAGATGTAGGACGGCAGATTTGAAGCAGAGGTGTTGTTTATTCCATTCTAAATAACATTGAAGAGCTTATATTTGTTCTATTGATGACAGAGTAGTGAACTTGTGGTCCATGGAGGACAGGATAAAGGATCTTTACTTGATGGGTCATAAAAAGGCCACACAAAGTGTTTTTGTCTCAACGAAAACATCATGAACTATCTCTGTTCATCCACTCGACTCATCAATAGAAGAGAGACTTCTAGCTCCTCTGCTCTTCGGCTCTCTAGTTCCCCTTGAAATAAAAAGCATAATGATGCAACAAGGAAAAAGGTTTTCTCTCACTCTGGAATTCTATTCCGTTGGATGTCCCATGGGAACGTGGGAGAAATTCCAGGGATAGACGTACATGACATGAGACATTGGCTGTTGACAGTTATCTGTATGTATGGGATCCACTTGACATGTCTGTCTGTTGAGAAACCTGTGACACCTCCACCGCCCTCTCTCGACCACGCTATTATGTGAGGAGATGAGCGGTTAAGGCTTCTATTAAAGCCCTTTATGAGAAAGCGAATTACCTCCGTGCCCTTTTGACAGTTTCTTTATTCGCAGTGTTACACCCACATACATGGGAGGCAATGGAGTGAGAGAAAAGGACAAATGGCTTTTGGAGTACCGTTGTGGTTGCTTTTCCACGTGAAGATGACAGTAATCATCCTGCTACATTTGGCAGAGGTACAACTGAAACTCCAGCTTGTTCATACCTGCCCCCGAGATCATACTGACTGGATCAGGATAGTTACGCACACGCACGCACACACACACACACACGCACACACACGCACACACACGCACACACACACACACACACACACATACACGCACACACACACGCACACGCACACAAACACACACACACACACACGCACACACACGCACACACACACACACACACATACACACACACACACACACACACACACACACACACACCTCTCCTCTTTTACACCCTCTCAGTGAAATGGACTCCTGGCGAAACTGATTTTTCTTCCCCCTGTCGGCTTCTGCCACTGTTACCTTTGATTCATGACATGCTCATTGTAATGCATGGAATGGAATGAGGAATGGTATCGTTATTCCATGCTCGTCCTCCGATTTCTCCCTTCACCAGCCTCCCCTGGTGGACTGAAAGTCATGTTTATTGATTGTTTGATAAACCTATACAGAGTGGACAGCTAGATGTCATCCATTTGTTCAACTGTCATGTAATTCAACTGGACCTGTAGCCTATATCTCAAGGTTGTACAACAGAGACTATATAGACTATAGAGAAGAGGCCGGCTTCCTTTTCTGAAATCCCTAACTGTTCAATATTGATTCCATATGACCTTGACTTGAATTGACTTGAATTGAATTGAATCTGTAATGTTTTCAGAGTCATAATCTCTGTACCTTGAAACTAAAATAAGGATTTACAGCACAACATTTGAGCTTTGAATGAGCTGTCAGTGCACCGCTTTCTTTTCAGTCATAAATGTTTCCAAGTAAACGGTCAGACAATCACCTGTCAGACAACGGTCAGACAATAGAGAGTGGGCCTGCCACCTTGGGCAATGTTGCAACACCCCCACCAACAGGAGTAAAGGGGAATTCCAGCCCTTTGCCACAAAGGGGCAGAGTGTTTTCGCAATAACAATGTAACTAAGGTCTATTTGACAATGATGTAAGAGGGAGTAACATTACTCTGAAGCATTTACATCCATGATAAGATGTAGCACCTAAAAGAGTATGAACAGATCTCTACAATGATGTCTATTAGAATGTTACCTGAACCTAGTGTGACCTGCCCTATGTTTTACCAACACAACAAACTGCCTATTACCGTATACAAATTCTTCTGTGGTGAGTTCAGAGGAGGAAAGACAGACACGATCCCAAAGATTTCCTGTCACAAAAAGAAATTGCTTTCAACTTCCTTGTGAAGTGATTTCAGTGTGTGTGTGTGTGTGTGTGCGTGCGTGTGTGTGTATGTGTGTGTGTGCACCTATGCGTGTGTGTGTGCGTGTCTGCGTGTGTGTGTGTGTGTGTGTGTGTGTGTGTGTGTGTGTGTGTGTGTGTGTGTGTGTGTGTGCGTGTGTGTGTGTGTGTATGTGTATGCGCCCCCGTGTGCGTGTGTGTCTAGAGTGTCTGGATATACTGGATATTTGAGTGATAAATCTCAGCAAAACAACTGGATTGTGCTGAAAAAGAAGCTTAACCAGACAAAACAGGGCGAGCGTGTTTGGGGAACTCCCACGCATTCGCTACTCCTAGGTAGTTCTAGGTTCAGGACTGAGATGTTGTCAACAGTTGCATTGTTACTGGATGGTGAAAGAAGTGAGGGTATGGTTTGTCATTCATAATGCCTGTACATTCAGTGCAGTTCATTTTTGTATATCGTTGACTCTGTGATATCATTTCTATACAGTAGTTGGCACTCCAATAGAACTGCTAATCTCTGCTGTGGTAAAATACTGCTCTACTAAGTGTAAGAAACAGTCACAGAAAGTGTCACAAATTCTCACAATGAGAGATAGATTGTGTCAGCCTGACAGACTGACAGGGCTGAAACATGACTTTCTGTACCTCCACTGAAATGTTAGACCGGTGTGTCTCTGGAGCAGTCTCTCACAAAACTTCTTCTAAGGCCTGATATGGATATCGGGAAGTTTTAACTGCTGACATCTCATCTCTTGTTCCAGATATCACATTCTGACACTCCTCTCGAGCTTGGGACAGCATGGATCAGGAGTGGATCAACTGATCTGTTATGGCGTGGATGAATCACATGGGCGGATGACCAAGAGTGTGGTGTCTAGAGCTTTCTCTCATTGGCCCATTACAAATAAACATGACTGGGATCTGAACAGATGAACTCACATTTGAACTCACATCATTCAATGTGATATACACAGTTTACTTATTGATTGTGAGTACAAAATGTTGATTGGTTTATTAATAAACATTAGTCCAGCTATTGATAGATCCCAATGATAGATGCTAAATCAAAATATCATAATGGTGCAAAATTGTCGTTGAGCATAACATACTCCACTGTATTCATAAAGAACATACTGTAAAATGTACAAACTAATTTGGGTGTGAGTTTTTAAAACGACATGTTCAAACCCCATGATGGAACTGGAATGCAGTGTGTTGGGTTCGCTGGCATTCCGAAAGCAGGCATCCATATAAAAACAGCAACCTGTTTCCTCACAAATTATCTCATCAACAGTGCATACAGCCTATAAGTGAGCTGTGAACTGAGATGTTCACAAAAACAGGTGGATTTTTAAGTTCCTATATGTGTGCTTTGGCAATGTAAGAATGTCTTACTAAGCCAATAAAGTGTTTTGGATTGAATTGAATTGAATTGAATTGAATTGAATTGAATTGAATTGAATTGAATTGAATTGAATTGAATTGAATTGAATTGAATTGAGAGAGAGAGAGAGAGAGAGAGAGAGAGAGACATAGAGAGAAGGAGAGAGAGAGAGAGAGAGAGAGAGAGACATAGAGAGAAGGAGAGAGAGAGAGAGAGCGAGAGTGAGGCTGATTTGGATAAACTGTCTGTCTGTTGCAGCTCCATTTGCCCATGGAAATGTCTGGGCTTGTAGCTGTAGCACTTCACTGCTCAGGTTACTGCACTGTTGTATCTCAACCCCAACTGTTTAGATGGTTTACAGTATCTTTCAAAAATCATTACACATGTCGCACCATAGTATACAGTACACACGATACAGTATATTGTGCTTTCAACAGCAGTTTTTTGAGAGGGCCAGATAAAGTATACAGTAGGTAGAGTAAGTCAAAGGAGACCTCCTATGAACAGCTTCTACCTCAAGACCATCAGGCTATTGAACCACCACACCTAGCTGCCTAGCTTCCAACTGCCCACTTGGACTTTAAGGACAAACAATCATTGACAATCATAATTTGTCATTCACCACCATAATGCTGCTTTTATTTTTTATATTGTTGATAGGTTGATATTGTTTTAATATTGTTTATATTGTATTTCTGAAAGGTGCCCATGTATTCAGAATTTCTCTGCATCATAGTAGGTATTATAATACATGTAGCTACTCTTGCATACAGCTAGCCAGATAATATTGCATGTAACAGGCATATACAGTAGACAAGCACTATATTTGATTATGTAATGCAAAGTGATATAATGCTGAGGGGTGTCAATATTTGAAATGTCACTTTTGCTCATACATTGTACTATACGTTTTCCAAGCAAACAATGTAATCCAAGCCTGGAGCGAGCCAGCAGTCTTTGAGCAATAGCAGTCATAATAGTTTACTTTGTAGACACCCATCCTCCAGGATTTTGATCAGCATACCATTAGAACATTATGCTTGTTATGGCTAACTCTAACTTAACAAGTGTAACCACTGGTAACCACTGTTTGAGCATTGAGCACAAGTACTAATACTGGTTAAAGCCATGGCTCTCATCTAGATGCTAATTTAGCTGCTTTTACTAAAACTATCAGCATTAGTGGGGTCATAGTTGCTAAAAACAAAAAGGTTTGAGAGCCACTGGTTCATGCTAGCTTCATAGCGGTTGTTAACGGTTCCTTTAGCCAGTTGAGGGCCTTGTTAGTTACCTCATACATACAGCTCAGGGCAATAACATTTTCAGTGTTGTGTGAAGCAACAGCACACTCCATTAAGGATCCCAGGATCCCATAATGTGTGTGTGTGTGTGTGTGTGTGTGTGTGTGTGTGTGTGTGTGTGTGCTTGCAGTTACATACATGCATGTGTGTGTGAGTGTGTTTGCGTGTGTGCGCGTGTGTGTGTGTGTGTGTGTGTGTGTGTGTGTGTGTGTGTGTGTGTGTGTGTGCGTGTGTGTGTGTGTGTGCGCGCGCACACGTACTTACATGCGTGCATGCGTGTGTGTGTGTGTGTGTGAGAGAGAGTGGGGGGCAGGGTGGGTAGCATGCAGGTCTTCCGTACCCTCATTGTCTCAGGGTGTTTGCACTGTAAGCACTGAGAGCAGCATGATAACATCTACACTACGCCTCAGCAAAACACAACTCATCAGTGCTCTGCTCATCATGTCTGTTGATCTCATATCCTCTTTTTCCCCATCCAAAATGTCATCATACAATATGTGTTTCAACATCTTTTCAACAGAAGTGTCTCCGGATGTTTGATGAGTGTTATGAGTGGAGAGGACTATCGGTCTGAATGATCATGGAACAGACACGGTTGCTTTGTTCAAATAGGATCCAAAAGAAGAAGATACAATGTTTACTTAACAACAGCTAGGCAGCACATTAGAATCAACTCTGACAGCAATACTTTCCCTTTCTGATGTTTTGTGAACACAGCCCAAGATTTACTCAGCTCATCATATGTTTGGCTCTGCTGAGGCAAGTGCTTACAAGCCTGGAAAAGAGGGATTGGATTTGCATGTGATTTCCATGATATCCTGGTTAGGAGTTGCCTGGAGTGTGTCGTGGCACGGGACCGCAGCACACCAACTGCCAGCCAGCTATTCCAGGATGAAGGAGGGAGAATAGGGGGATGTTAGTTGGAATAGGATACATCCATACATCCTCCATACAAAACAGCCGTATCCCACTAAACAAACAGATAGGCAAACATGTATCCTAGAAGGTTGCTGCCGCAAACCGTTGGGAACCGCAGATGTACGCGGAGAGACTGATATCTGTTTATTTCTGATTTTAAAAAAGATAACAGGATCACACATTTATCCGGACTGTTGCCTAGACTGACTCAAGCCCAATCAATTCCCAGTGAGAGTCCATGAACTACATCTGAATACTGTACTTTGTCAAGAAAATACATGTATTAGATGGGCAGTATCAGCTGTATACATTTTTTCAAGACATACTTTTGTCTAAATATTTATAGTTTTTTTAAATGATTTTAGCATTTGTCTCACTGTAACACAGCAAAGGCCCCTCTAACTCACCACGAGTCTCTTCACCAAACAACATGACATCATCTCTTAGCCTGAGGGTACTGAGCACCCAACCTAATTTTCATAAGGGATGTAGAGCTTGGGTGTGGGTTCACTTATGTTGCCAAGACTTATTAATTGGAAAAATGTGTTCATAAGAACAGAAAAACTCCCCTGTCTCTATTGCTTCCTGAATATGGTTATAGACTAGTCTTCATATAAGGCTATTTGAAGTTGGAGTAAAATAATTGTCTCTGTTGCTGTTGTCTTATTGAATATAGGATATTCTATAGAAATGATCCAACTAACTGTTCCAACTATATTTCCTCTTTGGCATCAGCATTAATAAGTGCTGGATTCTATATGTTGTGTACATAAAACAAAAACATCCAAGAATTACCCGTTTTCTCAAGAGGGTCCTACACGTATACTGTAGGTTGATCCTATTGGGTTTTTTTACCAGCCTGTTTTCTGTTTTCCCCTATGCTTTGACTCTGCTCTGTTGAGTCAGCTCCCTGTGTATCTGGAGACCATGATCCGGCCAGGGTGATATTCCCTACTGCCTGTATTCCCACCTTCTGACTTCGTCCCATGTCCTGACTGCAAACACAAACAAGCTCCCAGGAGAAGCAGGTGTCCTTCCAACGGGATAGATAAAAAACAGAACAGGACACAGGAGGGAGAGGGGGGGGGGGCGGGCCTATTTGTTTGCTACTCAGTGTCCCTGTCACAGCGTGTTGGGATAAACTTCTCACTGATAGCATCTTTCAAACCCACTCTGACTACTAAGGAGAAACGGCTGTTTATTTTCCCTCTGTGTGTTTCTTTTTTGTCTCTGATCTTCGTAAACCTGGGATTAAAATTTGAGCCAGCAGCTAGATACCGTATCTTCTCTGTGTTTCATAAAACCACATGTTGTCCATAAATGTACCACAGTATGGAATGGAAGACGGTTACTGACCTACAGGCTATTGGAAAGACAACAGGGTGAATATGACAAGAGAAGTACAATGAATGATTCACTTGTTTTATATCACTATTTTTCTTACAATATACAGAAGGTTGCTCATCAATTTGTTTTCGGTTGGATCGGGGACTTAGACAGTAAGCTATAGAAGGTCAAACACAACCTGATCTATACAACATCATACAACCTGGTCTAAACAACATCATACACAACCTAATCTATACAATATCATACATACGATCATACACAAGCTCATACACACTATTGTTGTGACAATGGTATACATGATACATTATAGTATTATAATAAGCATATGGTCCAGCCAGATTAAATAATAAATAAAGATAGTTTGATTGTGTGACTTCTAATCAATTTCTGTCCAGTTACTTTATGGTGGGCTCTAATACTATTGCATAACCAACTGCAATTAAGTCACAGTTACAGTAAGCCCTTCATTTGTGTGGATGCTAATAATATCCTATCACCATGTAAGCAATTGGAGATTATGTACACTGATTTGCATGATATTTGCCTGCAGTTGTCATCCAGGTATGCAGCTCTATCACTTGAGTGGATGTAAACACATTATCTATCTACTGCATCTACTGACAATGCTGTGGTGCAGTGCGTTTCTCTATAGATTGATGTCTATCCCAAGTCAAAGTGTATGCAAATCAGGCCTGCAGGCAGTCCTGCTGCTTAGTATTTCAGTATATTTAACCAGGGTTCTGTCAACTCTGTAGGTTTCTGGGATTGGGCCTTGTTCATTTGCATAAGTGGCCACAGGCTTACTTGCACAGAAGCTACTGTTGAGCATAAAGAGTAAACTAAATATAGATAAAACATTTTGTTGTAAACAATTCAGAGTTTCATTGATTTTGTGTTGCCTAAACTAATTGATATATTGGCTATGTTTCATTGAACTGTCCCCCTTTCAGTAGTTAGACATATCAGAATTTGTCAATGAATGCTCACTTTATCAGATTGATGTAGGCCTGAAAATGCTACTTTGATAAGTATTGTTCTTGAAAATAATTTAGCGCTATGAGTATGTCTCATCGGCATGAGTATGATACATCGGCACTGCTCCTGGCACCAAGCCCACAGGAGGACCAATCATAAGTACAAACAAACGTTATTGACTATTAGGCACCGCCTCTCACTGCATTGTAATCCAATCCGATGCCCTGTCACAGGTAAAACCGGCCTCACATTTTCACTATATCCCAAAAAGCAAGAAAAGCCGACAAAACCCGTTCTTTCACACAGACACCTTTGCCGTGGCCCTCATCCCGCGTCGTGATTGAGTTTTTCAGGTAAAGAAGACGGATCGGATTTACAGTACCAACTAGAAAGTCCAGTTCCACCAACCGAGATGTCACAGGAGCATGACAAGTAAGTGTTTTCAGTCACCACTGGAAGTCCAGCAGAACCAACGTGTTGATATCATAACTAAGTTTTAGTGCAAAATGACCTTCCTATTTTTGCGGGTTTTTGAGGCATTTTACCTGGCGCAGGTGGATTTCTATGGAGGTCCAAAAAGTCTGTGGGAAAGTTTACTTTTTGCCTGCCTGCCAAACAGAGTAGGCTATGATTCAATTATATCATTTGCCGTGTATGGGACCGTGAGAGAGCCGTTTATGGCTTAGCCTACCTGCGCTGTTTCACTTGTCAAGTTCCAGCCTGCACCCCGTACAGGTGTATCTCTCCACCTGTCGTGCGAGTTGAGGCGCTTGCTCCAAGTAACGTTTCACCGTCCCGTGTTATTGATGGGCGGTTTATTGTTTGTTTTTGCTTACAATTATGTGAATATACTTAATTTTGTTTGTTTAAGAAACGTGTGCTGAGTCGCCTCTGCATGCATTTGATTAGGCATAAAATTGTGAAGGCTTTATCCTTTGCCAAGCTAATGTTTTGCCTTGTCTAGCCTTGTTTTTGCTTTATAATTCATTGAAATTGTGTGTGCCACCGTTACTTTAGCATTGGAAAATATTATTTAATTGATGCGTATCTCAAGGTGAAAATGATTTATTGTATCGAAAAGATAAGCAGTTATTATTTAAATATTTTCCCCAGAGAATGATGATGTGTGACAGTATTTAAGTTTTTGAGGGCAATGACAAGGAGACTGTTGACTTCAGTGAAATCGTACACCTGTTAGGCGTTGGCCCCTATAGTCTGAGGAACAATGTAAGCAAGGTCTCTGTAGTCCGTTTAAAGACAGAGACCAGTCACTGGAGTTGATCATCTGTTTTGACAGAATAATTTATTTGATTGAGATTACACAATTTGGGAGCATTTGAAATGTATAATATGGATTTCAGAAATAATGCTAACTATTCAATGTAAAGAAGGCCGGTATAGATTCCTAAAAGTCTACATTTCAAAAAGTGTTTTCCTACGAAATTATAGAAACAATATTCGTAAATTATAGTCCAGTTATCAAATTTGTAAAAAGGGAAATGTGTTTTTTCTATATCTATATCAACGAATTGCATTTTCAAACTTGTTCCACTTTTGTTTTAATAGTGTGTTACATGCCCTCTACGTTTTATTGGCAATGAATAACGGATCTATCGGGTTGCAAATCTCTAATGTCCAACATCGACATTTTGTGAATGAAACAATTAGATATTGGATTACTAATAATCAGTTTACGTCGATACAGAAGAAAAGTAGTGTTTGTTGTAGTAACTCAGCTCGGAAACCACAAACCGTTCATTCTGTGCGTGTTGATTTTGAATGGTTTCAAGTGAATTTATTTGAAGAGGAAAATTATTGTATTTATGATAAATTACATTTTCCAATATTGCCTTTTCCACTTCCACTTCCCATTGTCTTTTGGCTGTATGATACAGTTTTTATTATGAGAGATAAAAGGGAAATGTTGCTTTTTCAGGCTTAGAAGACAAATACATAAAGAATTAAAGAACGCCACAGACCAGCCTTATTGGGGTGTAAACACCACAGTCAGACACACCAACATTGTTAGTTTGCAGTTACAATATTTTCCCCTAGTTGAAATGAAAATGCTGTTACATTTATTCTGAAATTTACAGTAGACAATCCTGTTGAGATTGTTGTCTGTAAACTGTATCTCAATAGATATATATATCTATTGATATATATATATATCTATATATATATATAGTCTATTTCTGTAATCAGGGCACACTTGAAAAAAGAGACCCTCGTCTCAAGGTGTTTTCCCCGGTATAAATAAAGGATAAATAAAAATACTAATAGAATCTCGAAGGACGTGTGTGGCCTACAACATACATTTACACAATATGCCTTAATTCACACTGAGATAGATAGAGAAGGACTCCATATACCCAATTGTTCCCAGCCCCATGTACAACACAATACATCTGCTTATAAGCACTATTAAAAGACACCCACTGTAGTCGACAAAGAACACAGTCTCTTTGCTCTGATTGGTCCACTCCTGACTTTGGGAATGTTGTCAGTTGAGATTTGCGCAATGATGATGATGATGATGATGATGACAACGTCACAACGACAACATTAATGGAGTGGAACGTTGTGATTGTTCTGGAACAGGTTTTTACTAAAGAAACATAAGATCAATGGTATAAACTCTGGAATGTTGCCGTAGATCCTGCTCTATCACAGATAACCAATGGGAAACGCTCAATCAAGAGGTGTCTGTCACACTGGAAGAGCCAGTAGAGCGTCTTTTCTCTGAAAAGTCTTAATCTGTGCTGAGATTTGTTGCACAATCCAGTAGCGTTGACAGCAGCAGGTCTGGAAAATAAAGAACTGTGTTCATTGTTGATCTCTACAACCTGTTTGTCCATTATGAACATGACTGTGATTGTAGGTCTCAGCTTTGTTTATTTGCATGAAGTCAGGCTGACACATCAATCTAATCTGACTCCCTAAGGTTGTGAAACAGGACCATAAATTAACAACTCAGTTTGTTACACGTAGTTAACAGTTTACATACGGGTCCCTGTCTGTGCATAATACACTATGTACTGTAGCACTTTTTCCATGATGTTTGTTAAACTGCAATACATACATATATTGCAGAACCACAAGATTATGTAACCACTCCTAACATCTCTTTCTTTGGTCTCTCTCTCTCTCTCTCTCTCTCTCTCTCTCTCTCTCTCTCTCTTTCTCTCTCTCAGTAAGCGGGCGGTCCTGGTTCTGCAGAATGACCCCAGCTACAGTCAGCGCCGGCCCTTCACCAATGAGGACGAGGCGTGGAAGTCTTTCCTGGAGAACCCACTAACGGCTGCCACCAAGGCCATGATGAGCATCAACGGAGACGAGGACAGCGCCGCAGCTCTGGGCCTGCTCTACGACTACTATAAGGTAACAATCACAACCTTTGATTATTATAAGGCTATTACACTGATATTACACAATTATTATAAGGCTGCTACAAGGTTGTTACAAAGATATTACGAGGCTATTACAAGGTAGTTACAAGGCAAGGTTACTATTATAGAACAGGTTGTGACAAGGACAGGATCCATGTTCCTTCACAGCGGTCGTTGTAATTGTGTACTGTTGCATTCATATATAGATATATATTAGCACAGTTTGGCAAACTATACTCTGTTGTGTTGGCATCAAATACTCGCTCCAGTTCTAATTCGCATTTGAACTCTGTAGGGGAACCCTTTGAATAACCCATTTTGGTGCCATTTAGAACTTTTCGGGTTCCATGTAGAACACTTTTGGGTTCCATTTAGAAACCTCTGTGGAAAGGGTTCAACATGGAAGCCAAAAGGTTGTACATGGCGCCAAAAAGGGTTCCCCTACAGGGACAAATGAAGAACCCTTTGTTGGTAGTAACTTGTAACTAACTAACTAACCTTTTTTTCTGAGAGTGTAGAATATAACACTGCTACAAGGCTAAAGCTTGTCCAGCTTGAACATTAGTACAGTATACGGCATCTGCCCAGCAGACACAGCTCTTGTTCAGTGGTAGTGGTAACTGAGCCGGTCATGTAGACAGACACTAGGCTATTGGATGTGGTCAGGCTCACAGCGGCTGTGTTTACCTTGTCCAGGTGCCCCGGGAGAAGAGAACAATATCCCAGACCAAGACAGACGGACTGGGCTCTGATGTGGATCCTAACAAAAGGTAACGTCCCTTTTAAAAAACCACCAAAGTGTGTGTGTGTGTGTGTGTGTGTGTGTGTGTGTGTGTGTGTGTGTGAGGCATATTTCCCACTTTATACAGTACTATATATGTCCCTTGTGATATCTCATATTGACCCAGTGATGATTTCCCTGGTCTGCTCCAGACACCAGTTGACCCCTCTCCAGGAGACTTCTATGGTGTCAGTGGAAAACAGGATCCAGGTCCTTAAAGGGCCCTTCAACATCGTCCTACCCAATCAGCTGTGTCAGGACAAGAGGGCCCCCTTCCCGTCCCCAGACACCACCGTCACTGTCTCCATTGCTGCCGTGCCCAACTACCCCGTCAAGACCGAGGCCCCCACCCACGGCTTCTCTGTCACCGTGCCCAACCACTGTCCCGAGCCAGACAGCCACACGGTGGTCTTCGACCGTCATAACCAGCTCACCCACAGCCACAACCACAACCACAACCACAACCACAGCCACAGCCACAGCCACAACCACAACCACAACCACAGCCAGTTCAGCCCCAACAACCAGCCCCGCACCCCTGACTCCACCTTCTCAGAGACCTTCAAGGATGGTTCCCAGGAGGTTAGTAGGGATCTAATACGCCCCCCCCCCTCCCTATACAACCCCTACTAACACCTCCCCACTAACCCCCCCTACACCCCACTCTCAGATCTCTCTCTACAGACAATACCTCATTCACCTGATCCCTCGGAGGCGACGGTGGACTCGGCCTTTCCCTGGTATTATTTGAACATGCCAAAATAGCGGCTAGCGTGTTATTATGCCATTGTCTGGCCAACACAATAAAGTGCTGTACTTTTCTCCTACAATAGCCAAAGCCCTTTCTCTCACCTCTTTCTCTGATTTAACCTGCAGGGGGATTACCTTAGAAAGGGATAACCCAACAAAAACCCCTTTAACACTGGGAGCACTGGAGAGAGGGAGGGAGGGATGGAAAGGAAGGGAAATGGTTTGTTGAAGGAGGTTAAGTGGGAGAGAGACAGAGGCAGAGAGGGAGAGAGAGGGAGAAAGACAGAGAGAGAGAGAGAGAGAGAGAGACAGAGAGTGGGGAGTGCTACCTTGTAGTGGATGCGTGTCTAAAGCTGGGCCCTCTCTTTCGTTCTCGCCCCTCTTTGTGTACCACAGGTGTTCTCATTCCCAGGGGATCTCCAGTTACGCATGGCCTCCATCACGCAGGACGACTACAGCGCGTTTGACACCGTGCCGGGGTAAGCCCAAGCCCGCCGGCCGGTCGGCCGCCTCACACCACCATTCAACCATGATACAAGACTCCAGAGAATGGCCTCATTGACTCAAGTCACCAGGGAGTCACTAGAGTCCCCCAGTGTTAAAGACACAATGCCAACACAATGTTATCAGGGGCTCTCTGTGACACCACAGTGATTTTGGGTTATGACCCAAGTACAGTGAATGTTATTGATGAATGTGGCCCACAAACAACAACACACTATTATTCAAAGATTGGAAATATGAAGTGGTTTTTTTACCAATAGTTATTTTGTTGATTGTAGGAATAATTTTGATTACACCCTGGAGGCGTCGAAGTCCCTCCGTCAGAAGACGGGTGACGGCACCATGACGTACCTCAACAAGGGCCAGTTCTATCCCATTAGCCTGAGGGAGATAGACACCAGCAAAGTCCTGCACCACCCCATCACCAAAGTGCGGGTAAGAGGAACCAACAAGGCTAACATCATTGTTAAAGTAAAGAACATTTTGGGCCCCAATTTGCATGTAAAACTGGGGCAAAGTCGGCCATCTTTACTTTAATATTTCGAATAGACGCATTGAGAAATAATCCAGTGAGAGTCTAGCGTTTACACAAACTCTGATTGAATAATTACTGTTGTTAACATTGTTAAAATCAAGCTCTGAGTTGTAAGGTATTTTTCTCTCCTCAGCATTATTTGCTGAATCAAATTGGAGACCTTAGAATGTTATGATGATTGATTGTGAGGGCCAAACAACATCTCAATGGAAAGCAGTCTAACAGCTGCTAGTCTAGGTGAAGAGCTATGAAGCTAGTTATCAACGGTGACCTTCTGTAACGTTGCCTACTCCAAGCCATGCTACCCTACAACGACACAACAAATACATTTGAGCAAATACATTTGAGCAAATACATTTGAGCTTAAATAGAACATGTCAACAGACTCCTATGATGCCTGTAAATATAATGAGTGTGTTGTCCATATTCCAGAGTGTAGTGATGGTGGTGTTCGGGGAGGAGAAGTGCCGAGATGACCAGCTCAAACACTGGAAGTACTGGCACTCCAGACAGCACACAGCCAAGCAGAGGTGTCTCGACATCGGTAAGATCTCCTGTCAGCTTACACAGTACACAGTACACAGTACACAGACACATACACACACACACACACACACACACACACACACACACACACACACACACACACAAACCCCTATCCTTACCATTGAACCCGCTCTAGCTCACTGGCAGACCGACTCTTCAAGGATTTGATATGAAAACACATTAAGGTCCAGTCTGAGTTGTTTTAAGTAGAAAAGTAATTTACTTGAGTTGAATGCATGAGCAAAGCTCCAACCTTTATCATATACCATTCTACCCATTATTTACTCTACTGACTTTTTAATGTGTTATAAGTATGTTATACTGTTGTTAGTCTGAAGCCTGAAGTCGAAAAGTCTTCCAGTTGCGCTGAATGCATAAGCATGCAAAGCTAAAACCGTTAGCGTCAAACGTTCTACCTATTGTCTACCGATGTTCCTCTCTCACCCCACCATTTTGCACCTTCCCTGACCTGAAGTCATTGGTGTGATTCTCTGTTGTGCAACCATCACCCTCCCTCCATTTCCTCCTCCTTGTCACATGCTGTCACATGACTGCTGTCACAGTCTCAGCCACTCTACTAGTAACACCAGAGAGGATTGGTCCAATCCTTATGAGTCGCTTTAGAACAACACACCTGATTGGATGAGGAGAGGGGGGAGACGAAGTGGGTGGATGTGGACAGGGCTAATTACACTTTCTGTTTACCGTCTGTAAACTGGGGTTGAATGCTGGCTCCCTACAAGGACAATACAGCAGCTTAATACCCTGTAGGTAGACTGATCAATCTTACTTACTGGCTTGTGTGAAAGGACAGCTTAGCTATGCATGACAGAGGAAAGTGCATTGTTTCGCTAGACATGAGTCTGATGGAGGGACTGTAAGGGAAAGGTGTGTGTGTGTGTGTGTGTGTGCGTGGGTGTGCGCGGGTGTGCGCGTGTGTGCGCTTGTGTGTGAAAGACTGGGGATACACCCTGCTTGCTTGGAATTAAGGCGTCACTATGACCATCTGAAGATTTGTCTCCCTGTGATTGTTGGTGGTTGGTCAAGACGCAGAAGCGTATCAGTGGCCCACTGTAGGGGAGAGAGTTGGGATTGGTTGGAAACTTTAGATGGGATGTGAAAACAACACCAAATAGGGGGCTTTTGTTTCCCCCGCACCTTTCATGAGGACACAAAGCTTTCTTGTTTATCAAACATCTAAGATGTGGGATTTGGGCTATCCAGGGTGTGAACAGATATGTTCTCAGGGGTTTGTATCCAAAGGGAACTGCTGACCTGAGCTGCATCCAAATGTGTTATTGAGATCCCTACAGAGTCTAAATCAGCCCTGTCCATAGACCCACTACTCCTTCCTTTAATCAAACACCCTCAGCCTCCTTCCACCTCCCCAATCCCTCCACTTCTTTCATAACTTAACCAACACTGCTTTCCCCTGTTCATAGAAAGCCCTACTACTCTACTAGTCTGTCAGCACTTCAACCTGGATCCACAGTATTTACAGTGCTGACTCTCCCACTATGTCTCCTATCATTCACAGCCGACTACAAGGAGAGCTTCAACACCATCAGCAACATAGAGGAGATCTCCTACAACGCCATCTCCTTCACCTGGGACATCAACGAAGAGGCAAAGGTGAGATAAGAATCTACTTTTTCAGTACCACACCCTGTCTGAGTCAGATGTTTGTCACAGTGGTATTAGGTCAGTCCCAGACAAAGTCAGTCGAAAGTCAAAGTTCTTTATTGTCTCATACTCTGCGAGCAGAGCAGTGAGATGCTTGGTTCACACAGGGCTGCCACAGTGTTATACAAAATATACAATAAACCTCCTAAATGTTTTTTGTGTATTGCATTAAGAGACTTGACTAAGAGCAAGTGTATATGTGAATTGTAATTCTGTGGAAACAAGAAGGAAAAACAGATCTTGGTTCGAAGATACGTGATGTGATGGTAGATGTAGTTTTCAAGTTCAAGTATGTTATGCTGTTTCTTGAGGGTTAGACTTACATCTAATCACTTCCTTATCTTAAAATAAACCCACAACTACCAAAGTTTAAATATAGACTTTTCCTCGTGCAAAGGTCAGACGTGTTTTGGTCTTGACCGAAAAAGGTGTCGAGTGATGCCAACCAATTAGTCAGGATTATCAAGTGTTTTGTTCATTGTTTTGTCTCAACGGCCATTATGAAAAGTGGTCCTCCAGGTTTTGATGGAGGAATAAAGGTGTTTATTGTCTCTGAGGAGGTTTTTCCAGTGTGCTCGGTGGCTCCGTTGCGTAGAGACCGTGGTAGAGACAGGTAGACGGCAGTAAGAAAGTCGCCCTCCTACTTACATGTGTGTTTGTCTGCCATTGAGGCGTCGTACATTCTCGACTCGTTCTCCCTGTCGCCCCTATTGTCATCTAAAGTGATGCTTGACATAGAGATTGGCCTTCAGGCCAGACGTGCCCAACAATGGGAGCTGGAATGAGGAAGCACAGCAGGGGGGCTGAAAACTGGATTTGACAGCCAGTGATGGAATCCCGTCTGACTGGTACGAAGTGACAGCTAGAGGAGAAGATAATCCACCCTTCCTGACCAGTTTGTTCAGTTGTGACAGATGGCTTCTCCCCTCCCAGCTCGCTATAGTGTGGCGCTCCTGCTGTTCACTGTTCCGCTGTTAGCCTCCGACGCTAACACTAACAGGCTAACAAAACCAGAAGAGTAGACGAGATGGTGCCATGGTTCGTCATGCTTCCGGCTCTTTTTCCTCTCTGGGTGTTTTCCCTAATACATGGGAGACGCACACACGCACGCACGCACACACGCACACACACACACACGCACACACACACACACACACACACACACACACACACCAGGATGTGGGTCTCTGCTGCCGCGTTGTCTCGTGACCTGAGGCCTGTGTCCATAGGATGTTCATCCTTGTGTGTACGCTCAGCTCATACTTGTGTACGTTCAGCTCATCCTTGTGTACGTACCTGTAGCAGCACCTGGCTGTTTGTCCGGACCACAGATCAGACAGGTGTAAGATGATACACATAGGATCAGGTGTAAGGCTAATTGGACAACAGAGTGCTGTATGTACAGGTGGGTGAAGGTAGATGCTTTCCTTCTCTAGTTGTGGACCCTGGCGATGTGAAACTCTCTTTGTGAAAAAGAAACGAAGCGGGACCCAGCCCTTCCCAAATGTTGACACGCTTTCGGCTCCCTAACCGTAAACAGATCATGTTGAGTAAATAGAACATGTTTATATAAGATGATGAGATCATCTTTTACTGACAATGAGGATTTGAAAAGACAAGTAAGTAGGTTGCTAATTATTTTGTAGTTACAAACAGTTTTTTTTAAAACGCCTGTTTAGGTGGAAAAAAAAAAAGCAGTGGAATGGGAAGTCACCATGTGATTACGAGTGTCTGCCAGAAGAGGGAGACACACACTAATCGTGTGAAGCGAAGACTGTACAATGCTATACACCACACACACAGAGATCTTACTCCATTGTTGAGTATTGAATTTAACCAACTAGGGATGCTGTTGGAATATTACCATACCAATATTACCTTACTTAATATTACCTTACCAATATTACCAATATTACCAATATTATTATCATTTACTGTGTATTTCGTGTCCAACGTTGACAGTTAAAATAGTTACATTTTTATCAGTGTAGAATAAACAGGATCTTATACTTTATTTATCAAGATACTGTATCACATGTACACAATGTGTTTGGTATATAGTAGAGGAGTAGGGAACACAAGTCTCAGTATCAAACTCACTCCTACCCTCTTCCCCCTCCCCCCATCCTCCTCTTCCTCCTTATTCTCCTGCTTTTCTCCTCCTCCTTTTCCCCTCCTTATCCTTCTCCTCCTCCTCTTCCTCCTCCCCCTCCTCCTTCTCTTCCTCCTCCTTCCCCTCCTCCTCCTCCTCCTCTTACTCAGATCTTCATCTCGGTGAACTGCCTGAGTACCGACTTCTCGTCTCAGAAGGGGGTGAAGGGCCTTCCTCTGAACCTGCAGATCGACACCTACAGCTACAACAACCGCAGCAACAAGCCCATCCACCGTGCCTTCTGCCAGATCAAGGTCTTCTGTGACAAAGGAGCCGAGAGGAAGATCAGGGACGAGGAGCGCAAGCAATCCCGCAGGAAGGGCAAGTGCCCCGACCTTAACACCAACCTGGGCACCTGTGAGTGCTCTATGCACACACACACACACACACACACACACACACACACACACACGCACACACACACACATGCATGTAGCCACCACTCCTTAATAGGGAGTCAAATAGTCTGTTTGTCATTGCCTCTCACAGTTGCGGATGTCAAAGTGCCCCTGCTGAAGCGTAACGATGTCACAATCTTCAAGATGATGACTGATTTTGACACCCAGCCAGTCCTGTTCATCCCTGATCTCCACTTCTCCAACTTCCAGCGTCATGTGAGTATGAAAGGTGTCAAGGCAAATGTGCTTTGTGGACGTTTACACTTCATTCGGACAGTCCCCTCTAGATCTACAGCTGCCTAAACTATCAACAAACTATCAACTGCAACGGCTTAGGTTAGGGTTAGGTTTAAGGTTAGAGTAAGGGTCAGGGTGAGGGTTAAGGATAGGGCTAGGGTTAGGATTCGGGTTAAATTTAAAGTTAGGGTAATGTTGTTGACAGTTACATCAACTGAACATCTACAAACAGAGACTATCCAAATAAAGTGTTGCATCACAAACAACGAGAGTCTAGTACATATTAAATGTGGACAGAAGGTGTGACACTCTTTTCATGTAAAGAATAGACTTGGCTTGGATAAAGGTTAAAAACATGACATGTTTTTGGACCACAACAGCCTTTATTAGACAGGGTACAGAGAGTGTTCACCATAACAGTCGATGACTCTAGCTGGTGGGGTCCAGACACCTTCCTTTAGGAGAGTGGTTGGAGAGTGGTACTTCGTGAGACTGCCTCTCTTTCAATCAGAATACACACAGCTGTTGCTGATTCATTACGCACACACACACACACACACACACACACACACACACACACACACACACACCACATACACACACACACACACACCACACACACACACACACACACACACACACACACACACCACACACACACACACACACACACACACCACACACACACCACACACACACACACACACACACACACACACACCACACACCACACACACACACACACCACACACACACACTGAAGACTGTCACTGTCAGGGATTTACTCCCATGTTCAACACAGTGTGAGAGTAAGATTATAGTTTGTTTTGGTGCATTTTACATTTGCGCTTACACATCAACTCACATGTAATATCTGACTAGTAAACAGTTTCACAACCACCCAGTACAAGGATCAGGTCAAGGCGACCACAACGTTGGCTTTTGCCAATTGGCTAGAACACTGTGATCCGGTAATGGAACTGAGAACCTTTATTGCCTGGGTGGTAACTGTACCATCTGATAGGAGAGAGAGAGAGATACTGCGTCGTTGGGAAAGACTCGCAGACGGATGTGTCAGAGCTATACTTTACATAGTGAGTCAAAGGAGTCAAAACAATGAACTGATTCACCCCTGTCCCATGTTTAGAGTTACTGAATCATTTCATGTGAAACATTGAACTGTGAATATGGCATCTCGTGTTGTATATATGAGGTGGGCTATGGCTTGAAGCCCAGGCAGGAAGAGAGATGGAGGTAGAGAGAGAGAGAGAGAGAGAGAGAGAGAGAGAGAGAAAGAGAGAGAGTGCAAGGGGGGGGGGGGGGTGCAGTAACTCCTTGCTGCTGTCTGCATGGTCTGCGTGTGGTTGGTCAGGTTCCTATCATCATTTCCCAACAACACTACACTCCTCAGTGGCCAAGCCTCCACCTCCACCTCCAGCCCAGGACTTTGAGCCTTCTCTCACCCTGTAAGGGTGATGATCACATGTCTCTCAGGTTGGATGCAGGAGGATTCATTTTCCTGGAATACCAGTGCCAAGAATACATGGCGTTCGGCAAACTGGGTTTGAGATGTTTTGATGGGTGCCATGTTGACACGAGAAGTTAGTTATTAGATATAACATCATTCGACTTACTTGCAGTGTAAATTAGAATGTTCTTTTTTGACACGCTTTTGGTGTCAACACGGCAGATCCGTTGAATGTGAACTTTGACTGCCCCCTGGTGGTCAGAGTGGGGGTGGATCACTGAGTTCAATGGTCTCGGATCCACAAGGCGGTTGACCTGCACTGTAGGCTGAGCTGAAAATATCCTTCCCCTGTTTACCTTTCTCCAGCAGCTAGGGTGGAAAATATTTATTTTGGGGCATGATGGCAGTCGAACCCACATGACAACCCAGTGAATCCAGGCCTTCAATCTGTCACTGATTGCCAGGGTTACTGAGTTTCCTCAGGGAAATGAACTGCATTGATTATCAAGCAACTCCCTATTGAAGTATGGTGACCGTTTGAACTGAGAATTGTGCTCTTATTGCCTTTGAGTGTGTTTAGTATTGACTTGGCCTGGGTGAAATAGGTCAATAACCAGGTCAGATTAGGAGCTCTATCAGATTAAAGGGGATAAGTGGAAAACATCACTCTCTTTTGCAGATGCAAAATCAATCACTTCCACTGTAATTCAAACACCCTTCCTCACTGTTCAGGGGGAAAAATATTGAATGATATCCAGGTCAATGATATCCAGGCCAAATACATTTTTTACATAATAGGGTTCTAGTGATTTCATGCCAGTGAATTGAAATCACCTGTTAACATCATTTTCTCCCTCTGTTGATCAAAGTCACTAACTCTCCTCTCTTCCTCTCTCTTTCTCCTGCACAGCCTTTCTCACAAGAAGACGTAGAGGACAGGTGAGCTCCTGGAAACACTGATATTCATCAGTCATTTGTTTGTAATCTGATTTATTGACATTTGGAAAGAAGCTGGGGAAATATGGGTGTTACCAGTCTGCTTCGCATGCAAATTCTAGGAAAGAAAAGGCCCGGCAGCTGTTTGTGTCCCTGCCTGTTAGCCCGTTGTTAAGGTCTCTAGGAGAGTGCATCAGAGGCTTAGGGGCAATAGCCATCAGCCACTGATGTGTGTGTGTGTGTGTGTGTGTCCCCGTGTGTTTCCATTGTAGCTCAGCCATGAAGACATTACCCTATGCCAATGAGGATGAGTTTGGTTCCCCTCCCAATAAGATGGCCAGAATGGAGGAGCCTAAGAAAGGTACACTGTGTGTGTGTGTGTGTGTGTGTGTGTGTGTGTGTGTGTGTGTGTGTGTGTGTGTGTGTGTGTCTGTGTGTGTCTGTGTGTGTCTGTGTGTGTGTCTGTGT